>NC_090654.1:148543951-148820105 GCF_040937935.1 Hyperolius riggenbachi
AGTGGGTCTCTCTACCTATCCAAGCTCCACTGGCTGCAGTACAGTCTGATTCCCTGCCTCTCAGAGAATCCTTGGCTGCAGTACAGTCCGATTCCCTGCTCCTCAGGGAATCCCTAGCTGCAGACCAATCATCATCAATATTACTCCAGACAGTGATCCCTGCTCCTCAGGTATCCACTGGCTGCAGTACAGCCTTATTCCCTGCCCCTCAGGGAATCCCAGGCTGCAGAAGTGTTTGTATCTCCAGCTTCTCTGGAGATAATCTCTCCAATTACTGTTGCACAAAATACTATATCACATTGGGTGTCCTGTGTCTAGCTATACTAGTATTATTGGTGATTCTGCAGATCACCACATAATCAGGTATAGCATCTGTATTATTGGTGATACTGCAGATCACCAATAATCAGAAAAATCTGTGTTGCTGACACCAGTCGTTACAGAACAGCAGACCAAAACAATATGGGCGCACTACACAGCCGAGTTGACAGTTTAGCCACTTCGGTGGATAATCTCATCAGGGTGCTTGATGGCCAGCAGACTCAAATCACAGCTTTGTCTGGGTCAATACAGGTTCTCCAAACGGCTGTGAATACAGTGTGATCCCCTCCAGTTACAGACCTTCGCATGTCTGTACCTGAAAAGTTTTCTGGACACAGATCTGACTTTCAGAATTTCAGAAATCGAGTGCAATCATATTTTGAGTTGAGGCCTACCCTTTCTCAGAGAGTTACGTTTATAAAGACCCTTTTGTCAGGGGATTCACAGACATGGGCATATAGTCTTCATGCAGAGCACGAGGCTCTGACATCGGTTCAGGAAATGTTTTAAAGCCATGACCATTATTTATGATGATCCGGATATTGCTTCCACCGCTGAACGGAAGCTAAAGACCCTGCGCCAGGGTCGAGATCCAGTAGAGGTTTATGCGGCAGAGTTCAGGAAGTGGGCTGTGTCAGCTAGGTGGGGAACATATGCACTATTAGACCGTTTTTTGTCAGGTTTATCTGATGCAGTTTCCGAATTGATGTTGGGACATCCTGAGCCTAAATCCATTGATGAGGCAATCGCTTTAGCTGTACGGGTAGATCGCCGCTTACGCTATCAAAGACAGTCCCGGGGTAGAAATGCTGTAAGATATGTCTCCTATGCCTCCTCTCCACCCTCGTCACCCCCGCCAGAGCCGATGCAAATCGGACACTCTAGATTGACACAGGTGGAAAAGAATCGCAGGAAATCTGAAAAACTCTGTTTATACTGTGCTGAGGAGGGTCACAGGGTTCAGAATTGTCCTAAGAAGTCGGGAAACGCTGCCGCCTAGGTGTAGTCAGAGGTAATACCCTAGGCGAGCAGTCTCTACCTCTAAACACTAATCGTCTGCTCCTTCCCTGTTCCATCACGTGGGAGGGTCAGACTGTCCCCACAGAAGCCTTTGTAGACTCCGGCTCTGCAGCTAATTTCATAGATTATGACTTTGCTAAGAAATTGGGATTTCCTTTACTTCCATTAGACCGACAGATTCTGGTTACTGCAGTTGACGACTCTCCATTACAGAGTAGACAACCTCTTTCTCAGACCCCATTGTTGGTGTGTAATGTATAGACTGTGTTACATAAAGAGAGTTTACAGTTCTTGGTCCTGCAGATGGCAACCTCTACCATTATTCTTGGTATGCCTTGGTTACAACTTCACTCTCCTCAGATTGACTGGGCTTCAGGTCAGCTAAAGAGCTGGTCGGCCCATTGTCATCATCATTGTTTAGAGAAAGTTGCTGTTTGCGCTACCAAGATTCAGGTTAAAGGTGTGCCAGTACAGTATGCGGAATTCGCTGATGTGTTCTGTCCCAAGTCTGCAAACTCCCGCCTCACCATAGCTTCGATTGTCCCATCGATTTAAGATCTGGTTGTATGCCTCCTAGGGGTCACCTTTATAATCTATCAGGACCTGAGAAGGTGGCAATGCAGGATTACATCAAAGAGAATTTGGCTAAAGGCTTCATCCGCCCTTCTCGCTCACCAGCTGGGGCAGGATTCTTTTTCGTACAGAAAAAGGATGGAGGCCTCCGACCCTGCATTGACTACCGAGGTTTAAATAAGATTACAGTAAAGAATCGTTACCCTTTGCCTTTGATTGACGATTTATTCGCTCAGGTGACCAATGCCAGTATTTTTTCCAAACTGGATTTACGAGGTGCATACAACCTGGTACGGATTAGAGATGGTGAAGAATGGAAGACGGCGTTCAACACACCCGACAGGCACTACGAGCATCTGGTGATGCCCTTTGGGTTGTGTAACGCCCCTGCCGTCTTCCAGGAGTTGATCAATGAGGTTTTCAAGGAAGTACTGGGGGAATTCGTGCTAGTGTATCTAGACGACATACTGATTTTTTCTCCTAATCTGACAGAACATCGTAAACATGTCAAGTACATTTTGAGGAAATTAAGACAGAATTCACTGTATGCCAAGTTAGAGAAGTGCCTCTTCGAGGTCACTTCTGTTCCTGGGTTATATTATCTCCACATCTGGTCTCTCCATGGATCCAGAAAAAGTCTCGGCTGTTTTGGAGTGGCAACAACCTGTGGGTTTGAAGGCACTACAAAGATTTTTGGGCTTTGCCAATTACTACAGGAGATTCATCAAGGGTTTGTCTTCGGTAGTGTCACCCCTCACCAGTCTTACCAAGAAAGGGGCTGACACATACCACTGGTCAGCAGAGGCACATTCTGCCTTCTCCACATTGAAAAAACCCGTTCTGTTCTGCTCCCATTTTGAGACATGTGGATGTCACCTTCCCCTTCATTGTAGAGGTCGATGCCTCAGAGGTCGGGGTTGGGGCTGTACTGTCTCAACGCTCTGGTCTGCAGGGCAAACTTCACCCCTGTGCTTACTTTTCCCGTAGGTTCTCTCCTGCTGAGAAGAACTACGATATGGGCAATCGAGGACTTTTGGCCATTAAATTAGCCTTCGAAGAATGGCGACATTGGCTAGAAGGGGCAGAGCATACTATCACAGTCTATACGGATCATAAAAACTTGGAGTACATAGAAGGGGCCAAAAGACTCAATCCTCGACAGGCCCGTTGGTCTTTGTTCTTTTCAAGATTCAGATTTGTAGGACCATACCCGGTGTCCAGAAGGATTAATGACGTTACGTATGCGATTGATCTCCCAGCTAGCATGAAAGGTGTGAGATCGTTCCATGTGTCTCTGTTGAAGCCTGCAGTGCACGTGGATTCCTCTCCCCCCCCCCCCCCCTGTGATGGTTAACGACCAACTTGAGTATGAGATCGAGAAGATTTTGGATTCTCGATTGGTGCAAAGTTCTGTGCAGTATCTGGTCCACTGGAAGGGGTATGGTCTGGAGGAGAGAACTTGGGTGCCAGATTGTCGCATGCATGCTGAGGAATTGAAAAAAAGAGTTTCATGACTTACACCCTGAGAAACCGGGTAGGAAGTGTCCGGGGTCCACTCCTCGGGGGTGGGGTGGGGGGTGGGGCGGTACTGTAATGAATAGCGGAGATGCCGCCGCATGGGAGAGCGGCATGGCGGCTATCTCCGCGTCCCAGCCGGCGGCTGCTGCCACGCAGCAGCGTGGTGCTGCCTTGCCTGGTCCTTCTAGTGCACACAGATGGAGAACTACGCATGCGCGCCAGGACCTTTATGCTGCTAGAAGGGGAGTCAGCTGATCATGCCGATCAGCTGACTCCAGCTATGCTCCGGATTGGCTGAATGACTGGGGCGGCGCTTTGGAGCGCTTTTAGTATATGTGACTGGGGCAGCGCTGTGGAGCGCTTTTAGTATATATAGGTCTCGCTTGTCACTTGCAAGTTGTCTGCTGTTGCGAACATCTACGTGTGAGCGCTCAGACCTGAGTCAGATCCCACAGTGTGTTAGAACCAGCCGGAGCTGGGAATTCACACTGAGTCAGATTCCACTGATAGCTTTAAAGTACTATTGCTTGCTACTGTTTATGTGTTAGACTAGTTCCCAGGTGTTGAGACCAAGGACCTCACACCTAAGACTAGGATATTGCTATATTGTTACTATCATCTGTTAGACTAGTTCCCAGGTGTTGAGACCAAGGACCTCACACCTAAGACTAGGAGATTGCTATATTGTTACTATCATCTGTTAGACTAGATCCCAGGTGTTGAGACCAAGGACCTCACACCTAAGACTAGGATTGAGAGAGATTTCTGTTACCTGTTATGACCTTTGACTTTCCTGACTACTCTCCTGTCCCCTGATTCGGTACTTCCGCCCATCTGATTACCTGTTGCCAACATTGCCTGTACCTGGATACCGAATCAGTCTTCCGCTTCTGTACTTTGTCTGTCCGTTTGTTGCCGACCTGGCTTGTCTGACCTTTCTGGCTGTCACCTAGCCCCTGGGTGATCAGCCTTCCCGTATAACTGTGACGCCTGCTCTTCAGGTGGTCATTAGCTGCTATATCAGACCTATGGTCACCAGCTCCACTGGAGACCATCGTGCAGCACAGTCAGTGGGTCTCTACCTATCCAAGGTCCACTGGCTGCAGTACAGTCTGATTCCCTGCCTCTGAGAGAATCCTTGGCTGCAGTACAGTCTGTTCCCTGCTCCTCAGGGAATCCCTAGCTGCAGACCAATCATCATCAATATTACTCCAGACAGTGATCCCTGCTCCTCAGGTATCCACTGGCTGCAGTACAGCCTGATCTCCTGCCCCTCAGGGAATCCCAGGCTGCAGAAGTGTTTGTATCTCCCGCTTCTCGGGAGATAATCTCTCCAATTACTGTTGCACAAAACACTATATCACATTGGGTGTCCTGTGTGTAGCTATACTAGTATTATTGGTGATTCTGCAGATCACCACATAATCAGGTATAGCATCTGTATTATTGGTGATACTGCATATCACCAATAAAAATAATCAGAAAAATCTGTGTTGCTGACACCAATCGTTACACTCTCAGCCTGACTTATTTGTACAGTTTCACAATTTTTAAAGTGTATTCATAAATTTAATTAAATCAACAAATTTGTGTCCCATTCTTTTATTTATATGCAGAATGTCTACCAAGCTTTTAATTCAGACATATTTTGGTGAGTTATGACTCGAAGGCTCGATGTCTTGAAGGCCTAAAATTCTTGAAATAAATGTACCGCTTTTGACTCATAATTCCAGACAGAAATGCACCACCAGGGAGGTTAAAAGGTCTGTTAAGTTATTTTGACATCATAGTCACAGCTTGTGTGACATCAACAAAGCGGGTTCATAAACACGCCTTAAGTTTTAATGTGCCTGACAATATATATGCACGTGTCGTGGTCGAGTTGGGCACAGAGTGAGCAGAATGACGGCTCTCCCTGCTGCTGCAAAATTCCCCGGCGGTGTTGAATATTATTTCCCCTGAGTTGTCGCAACTCGAAGGGAGATGTAATTCGGGGTCCGGCAACCACCAGAGCCCCAAATTACCCTTACGCGCCCCACGCTGCTATGTGGCGCCTAGTTTCGGCGCTCGGTCCTGAGCGTCGTGCACTGAAACCTGCTTCGAATTACTCTCCTTTCTAGACTAAGTAGACTTGTTCCTATTTAATTGGGTATGCTGTATGAGTTTAATGACTCCAACCTACACAAAATATATCACGTTTGAGCTACTGTGTGTTATATCTCTCTTTACCAGATAGCCCCTTGGCCTTCTTTACTTTTTCTAAACTACTCTCTTTTCTTCTTTTTTTTATCTCTCTCTCTTCTATCACTACCTTGAGCATACCAGTTTATGAAACAAGTTAAGAATAGAATTAATGCAAGAATATTGTTTTGCTCTTTCATGTTACTTTGTTTTTCCTTATTTTCTGCATAAAAAGTGTTACATTTGGCCTATTACTGGTATGTTTTTGGTAAAAAAAAAAACTTTGTTAGTTTGAATACATGACATTTCTTTGGCTATGATGTTTAAAGCATTGTGTCTTAGTGCATGCACCACTTTATCACATGCCTGTATTTCTCCTTTTATAATGTGGCATCTGTATCTACTCTCACACACAACCTTCCCTCTACTAATGTCTTACCCAAAGACCCCCTGGGTGGTCCCTAACCTTAAAGAGAATCTGTACTCTAAAATTCTTACAATAAAAAGCATACCATTCTATTCATTATGTTCTCCTGGGCCCCTCTGTGCTGTTTCTGCCACTCCCTGCTGCAATCCTGGCTTGTAATTGCCAGTTTTAGGTTTTACAAACAAAAGACATGGCTGCTAACCAGAGTGTGATAGGCTGAGAGGAGAGCTAGGAGAGGGTGTGTAAAGCTTCTGCCTATCACAAGCAGTGCTGCACATTCCACACATTCCAGCCTGAGCCCGACAGAGCCGACAGAGGAAAGGAGATAAGATTCATTACAGGAGAACAGAGGCGCCAAAAGGATAAAAGGAAGCTAAATGAGCTTAAAAACCAAATTCTTGGTAAATAGAGAAGGTAGTGGTGGACTTACCTCCTCCAAGTAGACACACAACGACTGTAGTAAACACAGTCAATATATTTTATTTATGAACTCCAAATATGCAACGCGTTTCGCAGGTTTGATCCCGCTTCATCAGGCAATAACAACGGAGCAATAGCATATGTGGTCAGTAGAAGAGCCAGGCACCTCTAACCTAAGATTCATTACAGAGACAGTGCAACTAGAAAAGGCTGCAGTATGCCAGAGCACATTAGAACGGGTATAGGAACTTATAGGATAGAAGAAATAAGGCTCAAAATTTTGTTACAGAGTCTCTTTATTCCAAACCTGGTAAAGCCACAATTAGCAGCTATAAACAGTAAACATAAATACATAAACATTGGGTGCCCAAATGACCATTTATTGCCGACAATCGTGGCTTTTAGCACCACCGTTTTTAACATGGCGCCATCAGCACCCTATTTACTTGCTTCAACATTACTCTACTAATAAGTAGAAATGTTTGATGAGACCTTTTAAATGTTTATACTTGTCCTTAAATGATATGCAAGGTGGAAAATAATTATTAGATTTTAGTTAACTGGGACTTCTTACAGCCCCTAGAATTCTATCAGGTCCCCTCAAATTATCCTTTAACCACTTGACGACCAAGGGATTTTCTGGTGATCTGTGCTGCGTGGGCTCTCCAGCCCACAGCACAGATCAGGAGGCACGCAGGGCGATCAGACTTCCCCCCTTTTTTCCCCACTAGGGGGATGTCCTGCTGGGGGGGTCTGATCGCCGCCACTCTGTGTGGCCGAGCGGGGGGGGGGGCTCCTCAAAGCTCCCCTCCGCATCGATTTGCAGCCTCCCTCTCTTTTCCTCCCTCCCCTCCTCTTTCTGGGTGGCACAGGACGGCGATCCGTCCTGCGCCGCCTCTGATAGGCTTCAGCCTATCAGATGCCGGCGATCCCCTGCCAATCAGAGGCCGTGGATCGCCGACCTCCTTTACGGAGCTGCTGCGCAGCAGCGCCGTATGATGCAAACACAGGGGATTTCTTCCCCGCGTGTTTACATTTAGCCTGCGAGCCGCGATCAGAGGCTCGCAGGCTGTTCACGGAGACACCTTCCATGAACTGACATGGAACAGCCCCATGGTAACACCACTTCGACCTGCCGACGCCCATCGGTGTTAGGCGGTCGTTAAGTGGTTAAAGCAGGGGTCCCCAACCCCCGGTCCACGGCCAAATGACGTCCGCGGGTCTTTCCTTTTTCTATTGGGCAACACAGTGGCATAATGGTTAGCTCTCTCGCCTGGCAGTGCTGGGTCCCCAGTTCGAATCCCAGCCAGGGCACTATCTGCACAGTTTGTATGTTCTCCCTGTATCTACGTGGGTTTCCTTCTGGCTCCTCTAACACTTGCTGACAGCGATGTGCATTCACTGAGATCAGCAGCAGCCTGCAGGCTGATCTCAGTGAATGCACATCGCTGTCAGCGAGCATTAGAGGAGCCAGACTCCCAACTTCCTATGCAGAATCTTTTGCACAGCAGCAGACAGATCTTTGCCTCAGAGCAAATATTGCCTTGATAAAGGGGTCCTACGCGGCTCCGAAACGTTGGCCATATTTTTACATGGAACCAATAAAGATTGATTTTGGATGTGCCAGCTTTCTTCCTTGTTGAATACTGCATAGAGGGCTTCATCTCTCTTTTCAGCTGTCGCACTCCCCTTAAAGACTATGGGTTTGATCCATTAGTGAGTGCGAGACAATATTACCAATGTGATGCAAATCTCCTTACAGCCATTTCTGGTTAGCTACTCACTCCTGGTGGTCTGTTGCACTGCTCTCTTCCGTTCTGCTCTCTACTGGAGTCTCCCTTCCTGGAAGCTATTTACCTTTTCACTGCTGCACTGATTTCTTGATCTGATAAACTGATACTGCTGTCTTTCATTCTGGGTATGTGTTTACATCTTCACTCCTACACTATTGTGTTAGCTCTGTTTTCTACTTAGCCTTTTTGTGTGTACTGTTGTTGATGGCTTCTTATTCCCCTGTGGTTTATATTGGCAACTGCAGTATTCAGGATGGCAACTAGAGAGCACTGGTGAACTGCTGACAAAGCTTGGGCCATTACTTAACTTAGGAAGCAATAGGTAATTATAACCAAAATGAGGCTAAGGACAATGGGCCAACACTTCCAGGTATTTGCGTTCCAGCGCGGCACACATAGCGGCGCACATTGTGGTCCACAGATATGCACGTCATGCATAGGAGGAGTTCGGCACTATAAGGAACATCGGCCGCGCCTGAGACGTCAGCCTCTGATGAGTCCGCATGGACGAAATGCGTAGGGCGGAGCCAGGTGCGTCTGACATCACTGGATGCGGAAGTGATCGCCGGCCGGTCTAGAGAGGGAGAAACTGAGCGGATACGCCGGAGTAGAAATGGGACGCCGGGACCACCACATTGGAGCGATACCGCTGGGCTGCTAGCCTGATAGGCCTGAAAATTATACATCTCACACAAGAGCACTGTATAGCGCAGGGCAAATGCCAGCCTACCTGATGGTTTTATGCTATGATAAAATATTTGAGGCTTCTTTGGCAATTGGATTACTGGAGCTTGATTTACTGACATTAAACGCCTGGATGTGAGGTGGCCACCATCTGGTGAGCTGATATTTTAAAGGGGACGCGTGTGGATATATACACGGAGTGAAGCACGTTTGAATCACTATTCACTTGTGGGGTGTGTTTACAAACCTAATCCAGCAGTAACGCATTATGTTACGTTTTATTTAAATCCTACAGATGGTGAAATAGTGGTGATAAAGAGGAGCGCTGTCGTTGCATTATTATTCAAAAGTTGACTTGAGTACTTATTGATAGTGAAGACTTGGAGCATACATAGGGATCCTATTGAAAGTGGGCAGGAGCAGTTTGCATATGTTGAGATCCAGGATACTGTTTACAGTACCGGGGACGCAGTTTGATGATGTCATCAACCGCATTCCCGGTACTGTGAACAGTAGCCTGGGGCTGGACGTGGAGGAGAAGCTGAGAATCGCTGGAGAGAGCCTCGGTGAGTAAAACTCCCAGATTTCTAATCACAGCACTGCCCAGTGATCAAGAGGGAAGGGGGGAGCCACCAGGGGATCGGATGGGAGGGAGGGCGGATCGGAAGTGAGAGAGGGAGGTAGTATAAACATCGGAAGGGAGGGGGGAAGATTCAGAGAGCAGTAAGGAAGGGAATGGGGACATATCCGCCACACTGCTCTGCCCCACCGGCTCTGTGGGCTTTTCTGGGCCTGATGGATGCAGGTTGGCACACTATGGGTAGCTCAGATCGCTACCCACAGTATGCTGACAGCCATCCATCAGGCCCAGGGAAGCCCACAGATGCAGAAAAGGTGGAGTCGGCAGCACAGAGCAGCTAGAAATCTCCCTGGCAGCATGGACAAGCCTGGCTCCATACCAGTGGCGGCTCCAGGAAATTTTTTTAGGGGGTGCTATGCAGGTGCTGGACCAATTTCCGGGGGAGCTGACGACCTGCGGCGCGCGTGGGCGTGGTCATGACCGGATGAGGGCGGGGCTAACTGTAATTTAAAGTGAACCCAGGGTGAGAGTGATATGGTGGCTGCCATATTTATTTCCTTTTAAACAATACTAGTTGCCTGGCAGCCCTGCTGATCTATTTGGCTGTAGTAGTGAACTGAATTACACCAGAAACAAGCCATGCAGCTAATCTTGTCAGTTCTGACAATATTGTCAGAAACCCCTGACCTGCTGCATGCTTGTTCAGGGTCTATGGTTGAAAGAATAAGAGGCAGAGGACCAGCACGGCAGCCAGGCAACTGGTATTGCTTAAAGGGAGATAAATATGGCAGCCTCAATATTATTCTCACCTCGGGTTCCCTTTAAAAGTGCAACGCAAAGACAGAGGGCCCAAGTTTTGGTGACCCTTTTCCCAGAAAATTCACATAATTGTGCAGGTTTTCTCAAGAAAATACACGTAATGTGAGCAGATTTTAACAAAAAACACGTCCAATGACCCCAATATGCACAATCGTTATCAGATATGGCCCCAATATGCACAATCGTTATCAGATATGGCCCCAATATGCACAATCGTTATCAGATATGGCCCCAATATGCACAATCGTTATCAGATATAGCCCCAATATGCACAATCGGTAGCAGATATGACCCCAATATGCACAATCGTTAGCAGATATGACCCCAATATGCACAATCGTTATCAGATATGGCCCCAATATGCACAATCGTTATCAGATATGGCCCCAATATGCACAATCGGTAGCAGATATGGTCCCAATATGCACAATCGGTAGCAGATATGGTCCCAATATGCACAATCGGTAGCAGATATGGTCCCAATATGCACAATCGGTGGCAGATATGGTCCCAATATGCACAATCGGTGGCAGATATGGTCCCAATATGCACAATCGGTGGCAGATATGGTCCCAATATGCACAATCGGTGGCAGATATGGTCCCAATATGCACAATCGGTGGCAGATATGGTCCCAATATGCACAATCGGTGGCAGATATGGTCCCAATATGCACAATCGGTGGCAGATATGGTCCCAATATGCACAATCGGTGGCAGATATGGTCCCAATATGCACAATCGGTGGCAGATATGGTCCCAATATGCACAATCGGTGGCAGATATGGTCCCAATATGCACAATCGGTGGCAGATATGGTCCCAATATGCACAATCGGTGGCAGATATGGTCCCAATATGCACAATCGGTGGCAGATATGGTCCCAATATGCACAATCGGTAGCAGATATGGCCCCAATATGCACAATCGGTAGCAGATATGACCCCAATATGCACAATCGGTAGCAGATATGACCCCAATATGCACAATCGGTAGCAGATATGACCCCAATATGCACAATCGGTAGCAGATATGACCCCAATATGCACAATCGGTAGCAGATATGACCCCAATATGCACAATCGGTAGCAGATATGACCCCAATATGCACAATCGGTAGCAGATATGACCCCAATATGCACAATCGGTAGCAGATATGACCCCAATATGCACAATCGGTAGCAGAAATGACCCCAATATGCACAATCGGTAGCAGAAATGACCCCAATATGCACAATCGGTAGCAGAAATGACCCCAATATGCACAATCGGTAGCAGAAATGACCCCAACATGCACAATCGGTAGCAGATATCGCCCCAATATGCACAATCCGTAGCAGATATGACCCCAATATGCACAATCCGTAGCAGATATGACCCCAATATGCACAATCCGTGGCAGATATGACCCCAATATGCACAATCCGTGGCAGATATGACCCCAATATGCACAATCCGTGGCAGATATGACCCCAATATGCACAATCCGTGGCAGATATGACCCCAATATGCACAATCCGTAGCAGATATGACCCCAATATGCACAATCCGCATCACCTGAAAAAGAAAAGAAAAACCCATTTACTCACCTACAGCCAGAAGACCTTCTTTCCCGACCTCCCGTCCCGAGTCCCGACCTCATTGTGGCGCGCAGCGCCCGCGCGCCCACGATCCTCTTCCTTCCCGACGTCACGACGAGACTTCCTGCCTGCATGCAGAGAGCAGGGCTACGGGAAAATGGCCGCCCGAAGTCTGCAGAACAGGGCTCCGGGCGGCCATCTTACCGTAGCCCTGCCTGCTGCTCCGTGCTGCCGGTGTGTGAACTGACTTGGCGTCTTTTAGACGCCTGAAGTCAGTTCACTCCAGGGGGTGCTTTGGGGGTGCTTGGACAATTCTAGGGGGTGCTCGAGCACCCCCAAGCACCCCCCTGGCGCCGCCACTGCTCCATACCGATTTCAGCATGTTTTAGCTGGATGAGCCAGACTCGTCCATACCGCTGGGGGGGTTAAGCACTCACAGTGACAATATATTTAGCTCTTTAAGAAGACTTTACTTCGAACTAAAAATGGACTGAAAACAGAAAGGTTCACAGTGTAAAACACATTTATTGGAAAACAAATAGCAAGAAATTAGCAAGCATGATCAGAAAACATTTAATGTAAAATTTCTTATCTGGGAAAAAAAACCAAACCAAAACAAACAAACAAAAAAACTACGTATCTGTGCCTAGTTATTTTCAATTACAACTTTCTTTCTCACTTTTTTTTCAAGCTCCAAAAGGTTCTCGTAAAACAAACTGCTCATTTCATCATCAATGTCCATCTGCAAATGAAAGAAAGGTGAAAACACAGACACAATTAGCTTTATAAAGAAGAACAATATTGTTCACTTCAGCCTATTCAGTTAAATGCCATGGCAAACCAGAACCACTAAGATTGTCCAAGGGGCTAAAAGAACCCTAAAAATGTCTCCTTTCCCTCAATATTCCTTACATCCAGAGCTAACAGACTGCTGGGGTAGCACTCTCCCAGGCTTCACAAACCCGGAATGCCGGTGCACAATCCCTCTGTTGGTCACCACTCCACAAACCGCTAGACAATAGGAAATGAAGGAGGCACTCGACAGGTGATTTAAACTTGCGTTTAACGAAACAGTAGCAGAACACTAGTTCAAATCGCCTGTGGAGCGTCTCCTTCATTGTCTTACATCCAGAGCTGCTGGAAAATTGAGGCCACTCGCACAAGTAAAAGTTACAGATTTATATCAACACTGCAAGACAATTACTTAACTCAGATGGTAACCGAACAAACCAGAGGAGATGCTCTGCTTGATTTAGTCATTTCAAATAGACCAGATGTTATACCTAATGTACAAGTTCAAGAACATTTGGGAAATAGCGACCATAACATAGTAACATTTGACCTAATACTTAACAGGACTGTGAACAAGGGGACAACCAAAACTATGAATTTTAGAAAGGCCTGTATGGATAAATAATATTGCTTTAGACATGATTAAGTGTATAAGAAATGTCTTTAGTGCCCTAAAGAATGAGGGGACTGCATCCGTCCTAAAGAATTATAGGGAATAGAGATGGCCTGAACGGTTCGCTAGCAGACAGTTCCCGGCTAACATCAGCTGTTGGATTCCGTGGCGGGTAGCAAACAGATAGGGCGGTTCGATCCGCCCCCCCATACCTCTTCATTGGGCTAAACTTTGACCCCCTACATCACAGTCAGCAGACACATGGCAGCCAATCAGGCTGCACTCACCAACGGACCCCCGCCCCCCCTATAAAAACGCAGCAGAGTCAGCCATGTTCTCAGTCTGCTGCTGTAGTGAGAGGAAGGGAGAGACATTGTTGGAGATAGGGAAAGTGTTAGTTAGGCTCTTGTTAGCTTGCTCATCACTGAAATTTGTTGCACCCCAAAAAGCTATTTTAAAGGCTAATATTCTTCTGATTTCTTGCGTGTGTGTGTGGGACACTGACACTGCATAGATACAGCCCTGTCTGTTGCAGCTGGCCCTTGCTGTACTGTGCCAGCACACTGTATTACCAATGAATATCTTTTCACTGTATTTGTGATTGAACTTATTATACCATAGCTATTTTTGTGGGTGACACTGCATAGATACAGCCCACAGTCCCAGCTGGCATTTGTAATCCGCCACTGGCGGCACACTGTATTATACCAGTGCATATCTTTCCACTGTATTTGTGATTGAACTTACTATACCATAGCTCTCTTTGTGGGTGACACTGAATAGATACAGCCAACACTCTCAGCTGGCCCTTGGTGTAGTCCCCCAGCACACTGTATTACCACCAGTGCATATCTTTCCACTGTGTTTGTGCGACAACAGACTGTATTAGACCAGTGCATATCTTTCCACTGTATTTGTGTGATTTAACTTACTATACCATAGCTCTCTTTGTGGGTGACACTGCATAGATACAGCCCACAGTTGCCAGCTTGCATTTGTAGTCCACCTGCCAGCACACTGTATTATACCAGTGCATATCCTTCCACTGTATTTGTGCGACAGCACACTGTATTAGACCAGTGCATATCTTTTCACTGTATTTGTGCGATAGCACACTGTATTATACCAGTGCATATCTTTCCACTGTATTTGTGTGATTTAACTTACTATACCATAGCTCTCTTTGTGGGTGCCACTGCATAGGTACAGCCCACAGTTGCCTGCTGGCATTTGTAGTCCACCTGCCAGCACACTGTATTATACCAGTGCATATCCTTCCACTGTATTTGTGCGACAGCACACTGTATTAGACCAGTGCATACCTTTCCACTGTATTTGTGTGACAGCACACTGTATTAGACCAGTGCATATCTTTCATCTGTATTTGTGTGACAGCACACTATATTATACAAGTGGATATTTTTCCACTGTATTTGTGTGACAGCACATTGTATTATACCAGTGCATATCTTTCCACTGTATTTGTGTGATAGCACACTGTATTATACCAGTGTATATCTTTCCATTGTATTTGTGTGACAGCACACTGTATTATACCAGTGTATATCTGTCCATTGTATTTGTGTGACAGCACACTATATTAGACCAGTGCATATCGTTCCATTGTATTTGTGTGATTGAACTTACTAAAGCATAGCTCTCTTTGTAGGTGACACACACTGCATACAGCCCACAGAGAGACAGGGACAGTTAGCTAGGCTGTTCTTTATTGCTGAAAGCACCCCAAAACAAAAGCCCTTTTGAGGGCTCATATTGTTCTAGTCTTTTTTTTTGTGTGTGTGAGACACTGCATACAGGCCAGGCCACAGTCATTGCTGGGCCTTGCAGTTCTACTATCCTCTTCTACTTATTACAAGCCAGCACACTGTCTATCATCATAAGCTGTGCTTAGTTTCCAACTGTATCTGTTATTGATATCTGTGTGGGTCACACACTGCATACAGGCCACAGTCAGTTGCTGGCCCTTGTAGTTCTACTATATTCTTCTAACTATTGCAAGCAAGCCAGCACACTGTGTATCATAAGAAGTGCCTAGCTTGCAACTGTATTTGTGATTGAAAGTACTATAGGATATCTGTGTGTGTGTGTTAAAGTACACAGCCCTGTGATACACACACAGCTGCTGTGTATTTGACACTGATTGTGTGCCTCTTTGTGATTACACACACTGTCTACCACTATTGAATATTGTTGGTAGTACCGCATACCGCCAATATGAAAAAAAAAAAAAATAACAGGCAGAGGCTGGCCACCCCGCAGGTATTTTCAAGGTCGTGCTGGCATGATTTCGTGCGGCCCTCGACCAAAGTACAGTGTTCAGAAGGCACGTACCCACAACCCCCAAGATTCTGAGGACGTGGTTGAACGGCTTAAACAGCGCACCACATCTTCTACAGTTTCCGCACAGAACCTGCTTGACGCACTGTCCTCCTCCTGCTCTGCTTCTGGTTTTCCACAAAAACTTAACACTACCACTAGCAACCCAGCTGCTCCAGTTGATGTGTAAGAGGAATTATTCACACATTCACATGATGCATTTAGTGATACACTTGGGGTCATCCAGCCAACACGCCCTTCAACACCTGCTGTTGCCACCATTCCAAAGCTCACCAGTGTGGCATTTTGTTTGTTTGTGTGCCTCTGATGCCAGCAATCCCGTCTGCAACCTCTGCAAAAAGAAACTGAGTTGTGGGAAGCCCAACACCCAACTAGGGACAACTGTTTTGCAAAGGCACCTGATTGCAAAACACAAACACCAATGGTATGCACACATTAATAAAAGCAGCACACAAATATAATAACGTTACAAAATTTTTTGATACATTTGACAAACATGCTTTAAGAAAAACAAAAGTAAATAATAGGTAGTACAGTGAGCCAGTCTGCCTGCTACCATCATACATTTCTATAATTAACTTCCCATCCCATCTAGGCCTCTGGTACACGTGAGATTATGATCCTACACTGGTCCATTTACTTGAGCATAACGCACTAACTTAATTTATCGTTTTTTGTAAAGGACATTGTCCCCACACAGCATCTCTGCCTGCAGGCCGCTTGACTGCCTTCTCCACCACCACTAACAGGGTCCAGGACTCCAGGTGGATTCCTGAATTTTTAATGCTGCTGCTAGCAGTGGCCGCTACCAATAAGAATAAGAATTTTTCTGGTGTGTGTACATGCTTAATTTTTCTGGCTGCAACGAAAAAAACAAAAGGCTTGTACATGTGTCAAATCCCCTTCGTGATCGTAACCTTGCCGCAGTGAAGGGGCTTGCATATCCCAATGAAGCAATGACCTATATGAGTGTGTTGGGGGGCACACCCAGGATAATAAGATTGTTGCTTCACTGTGGACAGACCAAATTTGATCATCTGGACAGTCACTGTTCTGTCACTGAGCTACCTCAGCCCGACCAGATGGGCTGGAAAACCACCATCGCCTGCACTCTCGCCAACGTGCGCACCAGCACAGCCATCACTACGCAAACAGTTGTTTGTGGCAGTGCGTTAAACATTGAGTTTGGTCTGTCAGTGTGAAGCAGTACACTACTTACACTACCTGATCCATGTATACACACGCAAGATGTTTTAAAGCACTCCAGTTTAGGAATGCAATGCCATTTCTGTCCTGTGACAAAAGCTTTGGATGCGGAGCAGTACAGAATGGTGCTGATCCTTTTCTGCAGTACGATGACAATCATGCGAGGGGAATCATTTTCAAAAGTACCAAAGCAGGTCTGTAACTGCGGGATCTCATAATTCTGAACTGTACTGAGCTGTCCATCTGACACTCCATGATCTCGGTACACCACAATCTTCTCTGGCAGTGCATGATTTACCTTGTAGAATTAGTGTGGAGAGAGATGCCACAAGGTTCAGCTTCCATCCATCCATTCATACGACCCTGATGTGGAAGCTGAAAGGCTACAAAGTAGCAGCGGGTAAGAATGAATTTATGCTGGCCACAAAGCCTGTCACTGTCTGAACGGGAACAGCGCATGATTGACCTTGTGGAACTGGTGGAGAGAGATGCCACAAGGTACAGTTTTCACTCATCCATACTATCCTGATGTGGAAGCTGATGAGACTTCACAGAAGTAGCAGCGGGTCAGAATTAATTTGTTGGCCACACACAACAAAGCCTGTCACTGAACGGGAACAGTGCATGATTTACCTTGTAGTACTTCTGGACAGCCATCACTACACAAACTTTACCGCCGAGAGGACCGACATTTTATGTCCTGGGAGTGTCAACTAATGACAACCCTTTGCGGCTGTTTGCGACAGTGCGTTAAACAGTGAGTTTAGTCTGTCAGTGTGAAGCAGTACACTACTTACACTACCTGATCAATGTATACACATGCAAGATGTTTTAAAGCACTTTATGCCTCCAATTTAGGAATGCAATGTGATTTCCGCCCTTTAGGGATTATAACCCTACTCTGTGTCAAATACGTAATTTTCCCAGGGACTTCCGGCATGTATCCCACTCTGCTATGCCCCCCTCCAGGTGTTAGACCCCTTGAAACAACTTTTCCATCACTTTTGTGGCCAGAAACAGTCTTTGTATTTTTTAAAATTCGCCTGCCCATTGAAGTTTATGGCGGTTTGCCAGAGTTCACATGTACACAAACTTTTACGGAAGTTCGCGTCCGCGGTGCGCGGACCCAAAATCTGAGGTTTGAGCCATCTCTATTCACTTATTGCCTTTACAGAACTTACACAGTTGTTCAGTCAAGAAGTAATGACTATCTGAACTTCTGTGTCTGATCACAGGTTATGGTATGTTATCTTTGCTTGGTTCTAAAATAATTTTCTAATGTTGTTTTATATTTGATCGCTGTCAGTTATTGTCTTCTAATGTATCTTATGTATCATTGTCCTTTGGACCAGTATATTGCGACTGTAACAGGATTATCGATCCTATGATATATCTGTTACTTACTTATAACTGCTTGCTCAATGCAAATATTGCTTTGTACTTTGTATACTCTTTTCACAAAAATACAATAAAAATGTATTGATGGGGGGGGGGGGGGGATATTATTGAGGGGGAAATAAAGGGAAGAGGAGGAATATATTATAGATAAAAAAGACCCCCCAGCATGCAACGGTTTTGCCAGCCGATGGCAATGGCAATTAAAGGGCCAGTGCTTCTAAGGTATGTGATAACTTCAAACCATAAGAGCAGAAAAAGTTTTGAAAGTTTTGAATGCAGGATTAGCATCTTTATCACTTAATACACTCAGAACAGTTGCTGTTGAAATTAGATTTTTTTTTGTGACAATCCTGCTATAATGCGGTTAGACAAACATAACACTAAACTATAGATGATATTTTACCATAATTCAATGAGATTTTAGAGATAGAACACAAATAAAATCAGACTAGTTCCAGTCTGACATGGTGGTAAAGGTTTCTTGCTATGTTCCAGGGACACTCAGACTGGGCCTCTGCAGTTCAAAACTTTTTCTGCACCCACAGATCATCACGATGGGGATAACAATTGTCTGCTCTATTACACACTTTTTTAACAATTTTAGCCTTTTAGATGTGACCTTCACGTCCAAAAGGCTGCTGCTGCTGCGGTGCTGCGCGCACACGCGCCTCCATGTCGCCCTCCATTAGCCCGGAGATCAATGAATGGGAACATTGTTCCCATTCATTGATCTAAGTCCCTGGTAGAAAAACCAACGGCTTATTTTAAGAGGCTGCGGTCTTTCTGAAAAAAAAAAATCATGTCCTTCTTGTAGTTCCTGTAAGTGAGCGTGCTCGCTCACAGGATAGAAAGAAAAAAAAATCACTGTAAATAGTAAAACTACATGCACATACATTTTTATTACAAAAAGACACAATAAATTACATTTAAAATTAACTGTTTACCTCCCACACCCACAAAATACCCAAATACACTTTTTAACTTAAAAAAAAAATGAAAAATTTCAATTTACAAAACAAAAAACAAAAACATAAATAGTTACCTAAGGGTCTGAACTTTTTTTTTAATATGCACGTGAAGAGGGTATAGAACTAATATTTTTTTTAAATTATAAGCTTGTAAATAATGATGGACGCAAAATTAAAAAAATGCACCTTTATTTCCAAATAAAATATTGGCGCCATACATTGTGATAGGGACATAATTTAAATGGTGTAATAACCGGGACAAATGGTCAAATAAAATACGTAGGTTTTAATTATGGTAGCATGTATTCTTTTAAAACTATAATGGGCAAAAACTGAAACATAATGATTTTTTTCAATTTTTTTTCTTAATATTCCTGTTAAAATGCATTTAGAAAAAAATAAATCTTAGCAAAATGTACCACCCAAAGAAAGCTTAATTGGTGGCGGAAAAAACGAGATACCGTATATACTCGCAAATAAGCCGAATTTGTGAGCACAAAAAAATGTGCTCAACACCCCCCCCCCCCCCCCCCTCGGCTTATATGCGAGTCACCAACAGAGGGTAGTAGTTTCTGTGTCCGGGCTCACCTGTTGTGGGTCCCCCAAGTGACCAGAATGCAGCCTGTGGTCAGGATCAGCACTGTAAGATCAAATAAAAGGCAGCATGTAGCATCGGGGATAATCGTGCTGGATTGTGGGACAGGAGCTCCTCCCCTTGCGCATCCAGCCGCTCGCATCCCACTTTCACTGCACGTAGGCGGACGGGATGCATAACGGATCTGATTGGAAATGTGTAGAGAATGCCAGGCATGTAGTAACACATGCTTCCGGGGACAGGAGCTCCTCCACTCGTGTGTCCAGCGGATCCCCCTGTCCTAGCACGTGGGTGGCCAGGATGCATAACGGATCCGATTGGAGGAGCGGAGAGGAGAACGAGCAAAACGAGCGCTCGAACCATTCAAATTACTGCACGCTCCTCCATTTGCATCGCGGCTATCAATGAAGTCCCACATCAGCTGCACCCATTGGCTGGGCAAATGAAGTACCAGTAGGTGGGACAGCTGTCCTATGGGCAGAGCAAAAGTAAGCTGGGTGATCTGTGTAAGGACTGGGAGAAAGTAGGCATGACAGATGTGTGTGTGTGTGTGTGTGTGTGTGTGTGTGTGTGTGTGTGTGTGTGTGTGTGTGTATGTGTGTGTCCGCTGTAGCCTGTCAGCCTCAAAACTGCTCTTGTGCTCCTGAGCTTGTGGAGGTAAATGGCTGTGATTATTAGTACAGTACTAAGTTGTTGGCTGTTGCAGACTACCTTACGTTCCTGTTCTAAATCAGGGTGATTCTTGCCTTGTACATAGGGGTGATTGTTGTATTTTACAGTATATAGGGGTGGTTGTTGCAATTCATATGGGGATTATTGCTGAAGGGATGAGAGGGTACTCTCACCTCTCCCAGCAGCAAATGCAACAACCACCTCTATGTGGAATGCAAGAAATACTCCGTATGGAATGCTGCAATAACCCCATATACCGATTATAGTGGAGTGAATCGAATCTTACATTTCACATAGGGGTGTTTGTTGCATTTTATATAGGGGTGGTTGTTACATTTCATATGGGGGTTATTGCTGTGAGGAGGGGAGGGTGAGAGGGTCCTACACCCAGAAGCATTAACCCCTATATGAAATGCAACAACCACCCCTATATAAAATGCAAGAATCACCCCGTATGGGTATGTTTATTGAAACTCAGGAGCCGCTGCATTTCCTATCCTTGACTTATATGCGAGTCGATTTTTTCCTGATTTATGGGGTAAAAGTGTGTGTGTGTGTGTGTGTGTGTGTGTGGGGGGGGGGGGGGGGGGGGGGGGGGGGGGGGGGTGGGGGGGGTGGGGGGGGGGGGTCGGCTTATATGTGGGTCTGCTTATATGTGAGTATCTACGGTATACTGTAGATAAATTCATTGTGATAATTAGTGATAAAGTTATTGACAAATGAATGGGAGGTAAAAATTACTGGGATGCATAAGGTAAAAAATGACTGAAGGCTGAAGTGGTTAAATAGCGGCCGCTGCTGTGAAGTATCACGACTGTGATACTTGCAAATCTGTACTGAAAAATAAACCCTCTGGGGCATACTTATTTCAGAAGGGGGAAGCCTCTGGATCCTAACGAGGTTTCTCCCATCCTTCGGTGTCCCGTGAAATCCAGCGCTGTGTCCCCCCGAACAACGTTGAGATAAATACTTACCAACCACAATCCTGCGCAGGCGAACTAGCGGCTCTTCATTTGGCTATTTCCGCCTTACCTGAATGAAGAGCTGCTAGTGCACCTGCACAGGTTTGCGGTAGGCAAATATTGCTCGCGCAGGTGCACCCTTTTCAGCCTTTGTCAAGGGACTTTCGGGTGAGCCAGCGCTGGATTGCCCCAAGCTACAAAGGAGGGGCTTCAGAAGAGTAAACAAACATTCTGCAGAGATGCACCTGACAGCACCTGTAAATGGTGAGAACATTTTTTTTACAATGGGCAAACAATGACTAAAAAATAAGCAATTACATTATTTTTAGTACAGTCTTACCTCAGAATGAGGAAAGGGGATATAAATTTATATTGAACACTAAGACTACACATTTTACGGGCTCTATCCGCTTCCTCAGATCAATATTATAGTATCTAAAACAATACAGGCTTACAGGTCTCCCATATCATATTTATATTTATTTATTGTATTTATGAAGCGCCAACATATTAAAATTGAAAATAAAAATTGTATTAAACTATGGGAAGATTGTGGAGATATAAATTATATGAAAAAAAAATAAAATAAAATACTCCACCCCACCCTCACATTACTCTCCTAAATGCCCTGAGTGCAATTTTCCAAGTGCTGACTTATTTCTGTAACGATCGGTGTAACACAGAGAGGATCTGATTACCGGTGATCTGCAGTATCACCGAGAATACAGATATATACCCGATTATTGATGATCTGCAGTATCACCGATAATCAGATATATCTGCTAACCTCTGGACACCTGAGAGATGAGAGTGTTTGGTGCAACAGTAATACTTTGAGGAAAGCACCCGTAAGATAGGTGTTAGACAGTACCAGATACTGCTTAAGATCTGATTCCTTCCCCAGGCCTGATGCTCCCCAAGGGGCGGAGCCAGGCCGAGAGAATGGGAAGGACAGAACGTGAGTGACACCAATGGGTAGTGTCACTAACAGATCTTGTGAACTATCCCCTAACAGGAGAGATAGTTCTCGAGGTCGGACAGGCCAGGTCGTGAACACACAGACAAGTACAGTACAGAGACAGGAGACAGATGCAGAATCCAGGGACTAGCAGAATTTGGCAACAAGGTATCAGAAAGACAAAGGTACAGAATCAGAGATCAGAAGAATGGTCAGGAAGGCAGAAGGTCATAACAAATAATCAACAATACCTAGGCTTGAGTGCGAGCTCCAAGATTCTCACACTCCAGGAACTAGACTAGATAATACAATAATACAGATGGTACAGAATTCCTAGACTAAGGTGTGAGTTCCTTGGCCATCAACACCTTGGAAACTGGTCTAGATAATAATACAGATAATAACAGAATTCCTAAGCTAAGGTGTGAGCTCCGTGATCCTCATCACTTACGAAACTGTCTAATAAACACAGATACTGACAAGGTCTGAGTGCTACCACGTAGTGATCGCAACGCCAGACACCAGATGAATGACCAGCACCCAGTATATATACACTGGCGCTCTCCAGCGCCACCCCTAAGTGCTGGACCAATGATTGTTGCTAAAATTGTCAGCTGACCGGCTTGGTCAGCTGACCCCCTTCTGACTGCCATAAAGGCCCTGCCTCTCTGCGCGCGCGTCCTCCTAAACCAGTGTAGACTATCAGTCCCAGCCACACCAGTCATGTGTTGTAATGTTTCTGCTGTGTTGGATGCGGAATCCGCCACACCACTGTCTGTGCGTGCGGCGTTTTCTCCGCATTCCGTATTACTGAGAGGAGCAGGCCTATGCGTGCAACTTGCTGCATTGGACGCGGAATCCGCCGCCCTGTTGTTAGAGCATGCAGCAGTTTCTCCACGCTCCGACTGCGCGCCAGCTGCCATGTTGAACGCGGAGTCAGCCGCCTCACTCTGAGTATTAGCGGCGGCTTTTCCGCATTTTCTCACAATTTCATTGTATATGGTCATGCCCACACATTAAGAATTTCTGGTCGAAAGTGCTTGAATATATTTTTAAGCTATGTAAGATAAAACGGACACTTGATCCTACTCTACTACTGATCATAAATTAGATGTGTGAGACAAACTTTCACTGATTATTTCTGGATTTAGACAGTGCTCTGGGAGTCGAGCCAATTTTGCCATATTTTCCCAAATTTTTGTGGGCATTTTCTGTAAGAATGCAGTACTTTTTCAAATTGGATCACTTCATTAACCAGGGATTGCCATATAAATATTGTGGGATGCTCCGGGGAGAGCCATTTTAATATAATTTCTTTCCTGGCTAGGAACAAAATTTCACGGATAAATATTCAGTAATGATGTTGGCCATCAATTTCATCCATCAGGCTGAACAGACATAATTTAGGTTCTGGAGTAAGCACACCCTCTGCAATAGTTGATAACTGCAACATAACTTGCCGCCAGTATTCAGTTATTACTGGACATTGCCATATGAGATGAAGAAAATCTGCTCCTCCACTACCACATTTAGGGCATGTGTCATTCTGCTTCAAACCTTTGGCAAGCATAGTTGCAGGAGACCAATAGGCCTGATGTAAGATGTATAATTGTATGAGCCTATTATGAGCAGCTGTGGATGATTGTTTGACTGAAAGAAAAAAATCTTCCCACTCATCTTGTTGGATGATAATACCATTATTTTCCCGTTTGGTTACTCCTGCCATGGATTGACGTTCTATTTTCTCATTCAGCAAATGAGTGTATAAGTATGAAGTTAGTCCCTGAGCTCCCTGGGTTCTAAGTATTCCTATCAATGGGTAGTCAGAAATTGGTAAGTACTGTATACCAAATTGGATTTTAAGGGCATGCCTGAGTTGAAAGGCTCGGAACTCTGCTGAGTCGGGTACCTGGAAGGTGAGTTTAAGTTCAGATAAAGTAAATATACAGTTGTTGGATCCTTTGATTTGGTGTATTGTGTACAGACCTCTGGTTTTCCAGAAGATAGGATCTGGTAAGGGCAGCAGATGCGGGAGAGCTGGGTTTGCCCATAAAGGCGTTTCTGGAGGCAGATCTGTGTATTTGTAATTTTTTTTGCAGCTTCTCCAGACTTGTATAGCCAGTTTATGCAGAGGAACAAGGGGAAGTGGGGCCCCCCTAGCGCCAGATTCCAACAGGACAAAAGCATTTTGGCCAATAGCATATTGTATTAAAAGGGATTCTGAAGGGTCAGGTATTTGGTCAGGCATCCATGTTTGTAGATACCTTAGCTGCCCAGCTAGATAATACAAATGAAAGTCAGGAAGGGCTAAGCCTTTATCAGTAATGGGCCTCATTAAAGTTTGTAACTTAACACGAGCTCTCTTATTTCCCCATATAAAGGAAGACACTATGCTATTTAATTGGGAGAAAAAAGCCTTTTTAATTGGAATGGCTGATTGTTGGGTAATATACAAAATTTTAGGTAGGGAGATCATTTTGAGGTGGATGACCCTGCCCTTGCGAGCTTACACTCTAATGCAGTGAAATAATACCTTTCACTGCATCTGTGTAAAATTTTTGAGTGTGTCTGCCTCAGATGACAGCGATGCCATCTGTACTCTCTGCCACCAAAAATTCAGTTGTGGAACTACCAATACCCGCGTAGAGACTACTGCCTTATGAAGGCACATGATGATAAAGCACAAATGGCAATAGGATTAGAGATGGCCCGAACGGTTCGCCGGCTAACGGTTCCAGGCGAACTTCCAGTGGTTCGCGTTCGCCATGTAACGCAAACTTTTCCGGAAGTTCGGTTCGCCCCCATAGTGCACCATTAGGGTCAACTTTGACCCTCTACATCACAGTCAGCAGGCACATTGTAGCCAATTAGGCTACACTCTCTCCTGGAGCCACTCCCCCCCTTATAAAAGGCAGGCAGCGCTGGCCATTACACTCACTCATGTGCCTGCAGTGAAGGGACAGCTGCTGGCAGACTCTCATAGGGAAAGATTAGTTAGGCTCTTGTAGGCTTGTTAGCTTGCTCCTGGCTGATTGTTATTGCTAAAATAGCACCCCTCAACAGCTCTTTTGAGAGCTAATGTTCTCCTGATGTGTTGTTTTTTTTTTTTTTGTGTGTTGCCCACTGACACTGCATTATACAGCCCTATCTGTTGCAGCTGGACCTTGGTAATTGTTATTACTGTGCCAGCCAGGCCCTGCCTAACTATCTATACTGGGACACCTACTTACCTATACGGGGACACCTACCTATGCCTACCTACTTACCTATACTAGGGCACCTACCTATGCCTCCCTACCTATACTGGGTCTCCTACCTATGCCTCGATAACTACTGGGGCACCTACCTATGCCTATTTACCTATACTGGGACACCTACCTATGCCTACCTACCTATACTGGGACTTCTACCTATGCCTAGCTAACTACTGGGGCACCTACCTATGCCTATCTACCTATACTGGGGCACCTACCTATGCCTACCTACATACAAGAAGAGAATAAGGTTGTTGCTTCATTGTGGACAGACCAAATTTGATCAGCTGGACAGTCACTGTTGTTCTATCATTGAGCTACCACAGCCCGGCGACCATATGGGCTTGAAAACCGCCACGGCCTGCACTCTTGCCATGGTGCGCACCAGTCCAGCATGGCCGTCAGCTGTTTGCGGTGTGTTACACAGTGCGTTTGGTGTGTCAGTGTGAAACAGTACTCTAGTTACACTCCGTGATTGAAGTATACACATGCAAGATGTTTTAAAGCACTTTAGGCCTGCAATTTAGCATTCAATGTGATTTCTGCCCTTAAAACGCTGCTTTGCATCAAATCCAGATTTTTCGGGACTTTTGGCGTCTATCCCACTCATCCATGCAAAAACTCAGATGTTAGATCCCTTGAAACATCTTTTCCATCACTTTTGTGGCCAGGATAAGTGTTTCTAGTTTTCAAAGTTCGCCTCCCCATTGAAGTCTATTGCGGTTCACGAAAGTTTGCGCGAACTGAGCCTTTCGCGAAAGTTTGTGAACCGAAAATCGGAGGTTCGGGCCATCTCTAAATAGGATGGCCACCTGAGGAGAGGCAGCACAAAAACGCAAAGCCACCCTCCGCCTCCTCTTCCTCCTTCAGGTGCAGCATCTTCAGTCGCTTTATCCCTTGCACCTTCACAGCCACCCTCCTCCACTCTGCCTCTCACCTTGAGCGGTTCCTGCTCCTCTGCCCACAGCAGCCAGGTGTCCGTTAAGGAAATCTGTGAGCGAAAGAAGCCAATGTCTGCCAATCACCCCCTTGCCCGGCGTCTGACAGCTGGCTTGGTACAACTGTTAGCTCGCCAGCTGTTACCATACCAGCTGGTGGACTCTGAGGCCTTCCGAAAATTGGTGGTGATTGGGACACTGCAGTGGAAGATACCAGGCCACAATTAGTTTTCTAAAAAGGTGATACCCAAACTGTACCGTGATGTTGAAGGCAAGTGGTGTCATCTCTGGCACACAGTGTTGGGTCAAGGGTCCATCTGACCACAGATGCCTGGTCTGCAACGCACGGTCAGGGCAGGTACATCACTTATACAGTACATTGGGTCAAACTGGTGACCGCTGGCAAGCAGGGAGCACGTGGCTGTGCAGCGGACCTAGTTGTGACACCTCCACGGCTTGCAAGCAGGCCTGCTGCCACCTCCTCTCCTCCTCCTCCTGTTACATCCTCTTCGCTGTTGTCCTCCTCTGCTGAGTGGCAGTGCTACTTTACCGGTGCTGCAATCTCCTCTCCAACTACACACCCCCAGCTCCTCAGGGCCTATGCTGCATGCCACGTACAATGGTGTCACGCCATCTTGGACATGTCTTGCCTCAAAGCCTAGATTCACACTGGAGCAGCTCTCCTGGCTGCACTGAACAAACAGGTGGATCAGTGGCTGACCCCGCACCAACTGGAGATTGGCAACGTGGTGTGTGGCAATGGCAGCAATCTCATTTCGGCTTTGAGTTTGGGAAAGTTGACACATGTACCCTGCATGGCACGTGCTGAATCTTATAATCCAAAGATTTGTGTGTAAGTACCCAGGCTTACAGGAGATCCTGAAGCAGTCCAGGAAGGGGTGTGGGCATTTCAGGCGTTTCTACTCGGCCATGGCGCACTTGACCGATATTCAGAAAAAAACTTTACGGTGAGGCGCTTGATTTGGGATAGCCCAACTCGCTGGAATTCAACGCTCCTCATGTTTGACCCCCTGCTACAACAGGAGAAAACAGTCAATGACTATCTGTACAGCTACGCTCAAAGGTTATGCTCTGGGGAGCTGGGCATTTTCTGGCCAAAGTACTGGACACTCATGCGTAATGCCTGCAGGCTAATGCGTCCCTTTGAGGAGGTGAGAAACCTGGTGAGTCGCAATGAAGGCACCATCAGCGACTTGATCCCATATGCTTTCTTCCTGGAGCGTGCCGTGCATACAATGGTGGATCAAGCTGTAGAGGAGCGTGAAAAGGAAGTTGTTGGAAACATTATGACCAGAACCAGATTTGTCATCAACACCTGCGGCAGCACAGAGGAGGGGGGAGGAGGAGGAGGAGTTGTCTGGGGAAGAGGAGTCAGATGAGGAAGGTGTTTTTTTGAGGAGGAGGTGGAAAAACAACCGCAGAAGGCATCGCAGGGGGTTTGCGCTGCTCACCTTTCCCGTGGTATTCAATTTCAATTCAATTTCAATTCACTTTATTGTCATTGTGTAACACAACGAAATTACTTTTCATGACAACCCCACGGTGCATATAGAGAACATAGTGATAGTAACAAGGAAGAGAAGAAATTATACAAGTATGTCAGGTATTACAGATGTTTAACCCTCCTGGCGGTATAAAAAAATACGCCAGGAGGCAGCGCGGCAGTTTTTTTTTAAAAAAAAAATTTCTATATCATGTAGCGAGCCCAGGGCTCGCTACATGATAGCCGCTGCTCAGCGGCATCCCCCCGCCCTCTTCGATCGCCTTCGGCGATCTCCGATCAGGAAATCCCGTTCAAAGAACGGGATTTCCTGGAGGGCTTCCCCCGTCGCCATGGCGACGGGCGGGATGACGTCACCGACGTCACTGACGTCGGGTCGTCATTGGGAGTCCCGGGCCACCCCTCGGCGCTGCCTGGCACTGATTGGCCAGGCAGCGCACGGGGTCTGGGGGGGGGGCGCGCGCCGCACCGTATAGCGGCGATCGGGCGCGCGGCGGCGGCGATCGGGGTGCTGGCACAGCTAGCAAAGTGCTAGCTGCGTCCAGCAAAAAAAAAATTAAACAAATCGGCCCAGCAGGGCCTGAGAGGCACCCTCCGGCGGCTTACCCCGAGAAGGTTAAACAATTTGTACACAGTGTTAATTATTTCAGAGAGGATTCAGAGTTCATCAAGTTTATGGCGGATGGGAAAAAGCTGTCTTTCAGTCTGTCTGTTTGTGTGTGTGCGGATTGATCTAAAACGTTTACCTGATGGAAGGAGCTCAAACAGGGCATTTCCAGGGTGAGTGTTGTCCTTGATAATGTTTTTGGCCCTTCTCACGCTGCGAGTATTATACAAAAGTTCCAGTGATGGTAGTTCAGTGCCAATAATGGCTTCTGCTGTTTTAACAACTCGCTGCAAGGCTTCTCTAGTAGCCTTCGTGCAGCTGTTGTACCAGGCCGTCATGCAATTGGTCAGAACGCTTTCTAAAGTGCATCTGTAGAAATTAACCAGCAGCTTCTGTGGAAGGTTAGCGCTCCTTAGTTTTCTCAGAAAGTAGAGGCGTTGTTGTGCTTTGCCAGTTAGAGCTAAAGCATTGTCAGCCCAGGACAGGTTCTCTGCGATGGTGACTCCCAAAAATTTGAAGCTGGAAACTCTCTCCACAGCCTCTGCATTGATCATTAGCGGTAGGTGAGTGGTCTTTTTGGTGGTCCTAAAGTCCAGAATAATTTCTTTGGTCTTCTTTGTATTTAATAACAGGTTGTTAATGTCGCACCATGCAGTCAGGTTCCTAACAACTTCTCTGTATGCAGCTTCCTCATTGTCTGATATAAGCCCAATGACAGTCGTATCATCTGCAAACTTAACAATTATGTTTGAGGTATGGATAGGCTGGCAGTCATGGGTGAAAAGTGCATAGAGGAGAGGGCTTAATACACAGCCCTGTGGCATGCTAGTGCTCAGGGTAAGGGTGGAGGATGTCTGTTTTCCTACTCAGACAGTTTGAGGGCGATTAGTAAGGAAGTCCAATAACCAAGTACATATGGAGGGAGCAAGACCTAGTGCATGGAGTTTGTTGGTCAGCTGGCTAGGTACAATGGTGTTAAATGCTGAGCTGTAGTCAACAAAGAGCATCCTAACATAGGAGTTGGGCTTTTCCAGGTGTGAGAGGGCAGCATGGAGAGCTACACAGATGGCATCCTCAGTCGATCTATTTGTTCGGTAAGCAAACTGGTGTTGATCTAGATTTGCTGGGATGGAGGCCTTGATGTGTGTGGCTACCAGTCGTTCAAAGCACTTGGCGATGACAGGGGTTAGAGCAACTGGTCGATAATCATTAAGACAGGTTATCCTAGGATTTTTTGGGACTGGCACAATGGTTGTAGATTTAAGGCATGATGGGACTACACCCAAGAACAGAGAGAGGTTGAATATTTGTGTAAAAACTTTCGCTAGTTGACCAGCACAGGCCTGGAGCACACGTCCTTGCACACCATCAGGACCTGCAGCTTTCCTGGTGTTGATATTTGTGAGTGCTTACACTTTACACTTCATGTATGTGAAGGATTAAAGGCTGTGAGTCTGTAGTGGGCCCAAAGTTGACTGGAGGCCGATTGTTGTCTTTTTCAAATCTAGCAAAGAAGTTGTTAAGTTCCTCTGCTAGGCTGGGGATGTTATTGTCCAGTGTATATTGAGTGCTATTCTTCTTTTTGTAATCTGTGAATAGTTGAATGCTTTGCCACATCCTCTTTGGGTTTGAGTCATTTTCTAAGTTTTCCTCAATCCTTTGTTTGTATTTAAATTTTGCATTTCGTATGCCTTTTTTTCAGACTTGCTCTGGCTGAAGAATAGGCTTCTTTGTCCTGTATTTTAAAAGCTTTGTTTCTATTCTTTAGAAGTTGCTTGAGTTCTTTTGTAATCCATGGTTTATGATTTGGGTAAACCGTAATTCTTTTGTTGACAGTGATGGTGTCCACACAGAAATTAACATATGACAATACAGAGGAAGTACTCGTCTCCAGGTCTGTTTCATGAAAGAAAATATCCCAATTTGTATTTTCAAAGCAATCTTGGAGCTGAGAGACTGCAGTCTCAGGCCAGACTTTAACAGACTTGCTAATTGGTTTAGCAGTGTTGATAATGGCTTTGTATGCGGGAACAAGAAACAAAGATAGATGGTCAGACTGTCCCAGTGGGGGGCGTGGGGTGATTTTATAGGCACCTTTTATGTTTGTATAGACATGATCCAAGGTGTTTTCTCCTTTGGTTTTACAGTCCACATGCTGATAAAATCTGGGAAACACCTTCTTAAGATTTGCTTGGTTAAAATCTCCAGCAATGATGAAAATTGCATCAGGGTGTAAGTTCTGTTGCTTACTAATGACATCAAACAGTTGTTCATTTGCTGACTTAGTATTGGCATGAGGTGGAATGTACACTGCCATAATTATAATAACTGTATGTTCCCTGGGTAGGTAAAAAGGTCGACATCTCAGCATTAGATATTCCACATCAGGTGAACAAAACTTGTTGATTATGGTTACGTTAGTGCACCAAGCATTATTGATATAAACACATAGACCTCCACCCGTTTTCTTGCCAGAATCATGCGTTTGATCAGCACGGTGCAGCGTGTGACCTGCAAGCTCAACTGCAGCGTCTGGTATGGAGGGGTCCAGCCATGTCTCCGAAAAAATCAAAAGGCAACAGTCTCTCATAGTTTTATACGTGGAGATATCCAGTCGGAGCTCATCCATTTTATTTGCGAGGGATCTCACATTTGCAAGAAGTGCGCTGGGGGAGCAGGAGAACTTACCCGACATCACTGAGGAAGAGCAAGAGGAGATGGATAGTAGGTCAGCATCTGACTTTGTGCAGATGGGGTCTCTCATGCTGTCCAGCCTGTTGAGGGACCCCCGTATAAAAAAACTCAAGGGGAATAACCTGTACTGGGTGGCAACGCTACTAGACCCTCGGTATAAGCACAAAGTGGCGGAGATGTTACCAAATTTACAGAAGGCAGAAAGGATGCAACACTTGCACAACAAGCTGGCAACTACGCTTTACAGTGCGTTTAAGGGTGATGTCACAGCACAATGGAATAAAGGTGCCACTGCCAGTAATCTTCCTCCTCCTCCCATGTCCATGCAGGCAAGGACAGGACGCTCTAGCGATCTCATGGTGATGTCAGACATGCTGACATTCTTTAGTCCAATGCCTCGCCTTAGCCATTCCGGATGCGCCCTCCACCAACGTTTTGACTGGCAGGTAGCCGACTACCTGGCCTTAAGTGTGGATATAGACACTCTGAGCAGCGATGAACCCCTGGACTACTGGGTGCGCAGGCTTGACCTGTGGCCAGAGTTGTCACAATTTGCCATCCAACTTCTGGCTTGCCCTGCCTCAAGCGTCCTGTCAGAAAGGACCTTCAGCGCAGCTGGGGGCATTGTCAGTGGGAAGAGAAGTCAAAAAAGTGTTCATTACTTCACCTTTATCAAAATGAATGAGGCATGGATCCTGGATGGCTACTGCCTGCCCGAAGACTACGTCAGTCCCCACACACAGCATCTCTGCCTGCAGGTCATGTGACTGTCTGCTTGAAGACTAAGTCAGTCCCCACACAGCTTCTCTGCCTGCCTGCTGGCCGCTGTTGCCTGCCCCAAAACTAAGTCAGTCCCCACACAGTATCTGTGCCTGCAGGCCACTTGACTGCCTTCTCGGCCACCACCAACAGGGTCCTGGATGCCAGGTGGATTCCTGAATTCCTGCTAGCAGTGGCCGCAACCAAAAAGAATACATTTTCTGGTGCGTGTACATGCCTAATTTTTCTGGCTGCACTGCGGCTGCAACAACAAAACAAAAGGCATGTACATGTGTCAATTCCCCTTCGTGATCGTTACCTTGCCACGGTGAAGGGGCTTGCGTATCACAATGAAGCAATGGCGAGACCTATATGAGTGTGTTGGGGGGCACACCCAAGATAATAAGGTCGTTGCTTCATTGTGGACAGAACATATTCGATCAGCTGGACAGTCACTGTTGTTCTGTCACTGAGCTACCTCAGCCCGACCATATAGGCTTGAAAACCGCCATCGTGCGCACCAGTCCAGCACGGCCATCACTACACAAACAGCTGTTTGCGGTGCGTTACACAGTGAGTTTGGTCTGTCAGTGTGAAGCAGTACACACGCAAGATGTTTTCAAGCACTTTATGCCTCCAATTTAGGAATGCAATGTGATTTCTGCCCTTTAGGGATTATAACCCAGCTCTGCATCAAATCCGTAATTTTCCCAGGGACTTTTGGCGTATTGTTGTACTTGCACTCCAATGTTGGGTTCCCTACATCTCTGCAAACCAGAGTTACGGGGGTGCAAAAGTGCTAAATTCCCCCATAGGCTTTCATTGGGCCTCCTATTTCACTTTCCAAAATCTCACATTTTTTGAAAGGGCAATGGCTCAGCAGTAGCACATTTTCTAGCATTGTAGGGACCGCTGGGCAGTCCGCATAGACGCGATCGCGGCTGCGCAGCTCTAGGACCTCCTCCCGATGCGTCCGATGTATGCACGTATATTGATGATGCAGCGGGAGGAGGCCCTAGAGCTGTGCAGCCGCAATCGCGTCTATGTGGACTGTGGCGGCCATATTGAGGGGGGAATGAGAACCCGACCCGTTCGGAGGGGTCGGGACCTGACCAGGGCAGGTATTACTGCGGTAGCCATGGCGGAATGAACAGGAGGGCGCGGATGGAGTCCTCCATGGATCTGGATTATGAAAAAGTATTTAACTTTTTTCACATTTGTGGCCTCGGAAGTCCTTTAATTTTTTTTTTTTATTATTATTTTTATGTGCTGAGTGTGGGGAAATCTGAAAAAAAATGGTGTGGGGTCCCCCCTCCTGAGCCTCTGTAACTCCTTGTCCTCATGCAGGCTGGGATAGCCAGAATGCGGAGCCCCGGCCGACTGGGGCTTCGCACCCTGAGCTATACCAGCCCACATGGTCCATGGCATGGGGGGGCTCCGGGGGGGAGGGGTGGCCAAGCCTTCCCCTCCCCCCCTCGGAGCCCTTGTCCAATCCATGGACAAGGGGCTCTTCCCCACCTCCGGTGCCCCAGGAGGAGGTGGGGGTGACGACTCCCGGGGGGGGGGTTCATGGTGGCATCTGGGAGTCCCCTTTAATAATGGGACCCCAGATGCCCACCCCCCTCCCAGGAGAAATGAGTATAGGGGTACAAAGTGCCCCTTACCCATTTCCACAAAGGGTTAAATAAAAATAAAAACACAACCACGAGAAAGGTATTAGTATTCTAAAATAACCATAGCCTGTACATTTAAAAAAAAAATCCCACGCCAATATCCTCGGTAAAAAATCCAATGAATACAGTATCCTCTTATCTTGCGATCTTCAATTAAATTGATTGAAGATCTCCGATGCCCCCACATAGCAGAGAATGCATCCTTTGGGACACATAGCTGCTGGCTCCCGCTGTCTCTCCCCACCTGCCTTCACCTGTCACCCTCACCTAGGCTGGCTATACGTCCTGCTCAGGACACATTCTAAGCTATACTAACGGTTCATGAATCATCCGGTTCTTTTTAATGAATTGGTTCTTTTTTTTAATGAGTCAACACTTTTTTCTTTGAAACTTTAAAATTGATTTTCTCAAAAAGTATAAGGTCTTTTTGAATTTTTTTTCCTCTTGTTCCCACTATTCCACTTAACATTCCCAGCAATTTTGGTATTTCTAGCTTTTAAAGGGGCTTTGCTATTAACCGCTAAAGTCGTTGGGGGTTTATTTTCCCACGGTCAGAAGGAGAATTTACATTGAAACTTTAAAATCAATTTTTCTCAAAAACTATAAGGTCTTTTTTAATTTTTTTTCCCTCTTGTTCCCACTGTTCTACTTAACCACTTCCCGACCGCCGTATTGACAATTGGCAGCCGGGAAGTGGACCCCGCAAGGACCGCCGTATTGACAAATGGCGGCGGTCCTTGTAGGGGCATGGGCGGAGCGATCGCGTCATCCGTGACACGATCCTCCGCCGGCGCCTGTCTCCGCTCACCCGCCGCAACATCCCGCCGGCCACACGGAAGCGCCGGCGGGATGTTAACCCTGCGATCGCCGCATACAAAGTGTATAATACACTTTGTAATGTTTCCAAAGTGTATTATACAGGCTGCCTCCTGCCCTGGTGGTCCCAATGTCCGAGGGACCACCAGGGCAGGCTGCAGCCACCCTATGTCGCACCCAAGCACACTGATTTCTCCCCCCCCTGCCCCAGATCGCCCACAGCACCCCTCAGACCCCCCCGCCCACCCCCCAGACCCCTGTTTGCACCCAATCACCCCCCTAATCACCCATCAATCACTCCCTGTCACTATCTGTAAACGCTATTTTTTTTTTATCCCCCCCCCCTGACCCCTGACCCCTCCTGATCACCCCCCCACCCCTCAGATTCTCCCCAGACCCCCCCAGTCCTCCCCCCCCCCTGTGTACTGTATGCATCTATCCCCCTGATCACCTGTCAATCACCCATCAATCAGCCCCTGTCACTGCCACCCATCAATCAGCCCCTAACCTGCCCCTTGCGGGCAATCTGATCACCCACCCACACCAATAGATCGCCCGCAGATCCGACGTCAGATCATCTCCCAAGTGCAGTGTTTACATCTGGTATCTACCCTAAACACCCACTAATTACCCATCAATCACCCATCAATCACCCCCTATCACCACCTGTCACTGTTACCCATCAGATCAGACCCTAATTTGCCCCTTGCGGGCACCCAATCACCCGCCTACACGCTCAGATTGCCCTCAGACCCCCCCTTATCAATTCGCCAGTGCAATATTTACATCTGTGCTTCCCTGTAATAACCCACTGATCACCTGTCAATCACCTGTCAATCACCCATCAATCACTCCCTGTCACTGCCACCCAATCACCCCCTGTCACTGCCACCCATCAATCAGCCCCTAACCTGCCCCTTGCGGGCAATCTGATCACCCACCCACACCAATAGATCGCCCGCAGATCCGACGTCAGATCACCTCCCAAGTGCAGTGTTTACATCTGTTCTCTACCCTAAACACCCACTAATTACCCATCAATCACCCCCTATCACCACCTGTCACTGTTACCCATCAGATCAGACCCTAATCTGCCCCTTGCGGGCACCCAATCAACCGCCTACACGCTCAGATTGCCCTCAGACCCCCCCCCCCTCTCCCTTATCAATTCGCCAGTGCATTAGTTACATCTGCCCTTCCCTGTAATAACCCACTGATCACCTGTCAATCACCCATCAATCACCCCCTGTCACTGCCACCCATTAATCACCCCCTGGCACTGCCACCCATCAATCTGCCCCTAACCTGCCCCTTGCGGGCAATCTGATCACCCACCCACACCAATAGATCGCCCGCAGATCCGACGTCAGATCACCTCCCAAGTGCAGCGTTTACATCTGTTATCTACCCTAAAAACCCATTAATTACCCATCAATCACCCCCTATCACCACCTGTCACTGTTACCCATCAGATCAGACCCTAATCTGCCCCTTGCGGGCACCCAATCACCCGCCTACACGCTCAGATTGCCCTCAGACCCCCTCTTATCAATTCGCCAGTGCATTAGTTACATCTGTTCTTCCCTGTAATAACCCACTGATCACCTGTCAATCACCTGTCAATCACCCATCAATCACCCCCTGTCACTGCCACCCATCAATCACCCCCTGGCACTGCCACCCATCACCCCCTGGCATTGCCACCCATCAATCACCCCCTGTCACTGCCACTCATCAATCAGCCCCTAACCTGCCCCTTGCGGGCAATCTGATCACCCACCCACACCAATAGTTTGCCCGCAGATCCGACGTCAGATCACCTCCCAAGTGCAGTGTTTATATCTGTTCTCTACCCTAAACACCCACTAATTATCCATCAATTACCCCCTGTCACTGCTACCTATCAGATTAGACCCCTATCTGCCCCTAGGGCACTCAATCACCCGCCCACACCCTCAGAATGCCCTCAGGCCCCAGCCCTGATCACCTCGCCAGTGCATTGCTTGCATCTATTCCCCCCTCTAATCACACCTTGGGACACCCATCAATCACCTCCTGTCACCCCCTAGCACACCTACCCATCAGATCAGGCCCTAATTTGCCCCGTGTGGGCTCCTGATCACTCGGCCAAACCCTCAGATCCCCCTCAGACCCCCTTCTGATCACCTCCCCAGTGCATTGATTGCATCTATTTTCCCCTCTAACCACCCCCTGAGAAACCCATCAATCACCTCCTGTCACCCCCCTAGCACTCCTATCCATCAGATCAGGCCCAATACAACCTGTCAACTAAAAGGCCACCCTGCATATGACCGGTTCCACAAAATTCGCCCCCTCATAGACCACCTGTCATCAAAATTTGCAGATGCTTATACCCCTGAACAGTCATTTTGAGACATTTGGTTTCCAGACTACTCACAGTTTTGGGCCCGTAAAATGCCAGGGCGGTATAGGAACCCCACAAACTGACCCCATTTTAGAAAGAAGACACCCCAAGGTATTCTGTTAGTAGTACGGTGAGTTCATAGAAGATTTTATTTTTTGTCAAAAGTTAGCAGAAATTGATTTTTGTTTTTTTTACACAAAGTGTCATTTTTCACTAACTTGTGACAAAAAAATAAAAACTTCTATGAACTCGCCATACTCCTAACGGAATACCTTGGGGTGTCTTCTTTCTAAAATTGGGTCATTAGTGGGGTTCCTATACTGCCCTGGCATTTTAGGGGCCCTAAACCGTGAGGTGTAGTCTTGAAACAAAAATGACCTGTGAAATCCTAAAGGTACTCATTGGACTTTGGGCCCCTTAGCGCAGTTAGGCTGCAAAAAAGTGCCAATCATGTGGTATCGCCGTACTCGGGAGAAGTAGTATAATGTGTTTTGGGGTGTATTTTTACACATACCCATGCTGGGTGGGAGAAATACCTCTGTAAATGACAATCTTTTGATTTTTTTTACACACAATTAGTGTTGGGCGAACAGTGTTCGCCACTGTTCGGGTTCTGCAGAACATCACCCTGTTCGGGTGATGTTCGGGTTCGGCCGAACACCTGATGGTGTTCGGCCAAACTGTTCAGCCATATGGCCGAACTAAGAGCGCATGGCCGAACGTTACCCGAACGTTCGGCTAGCGCTGTGATTGGCCGAACGGGTCACGTGTAGTGTTGGGCGAACATCTAGATGTTCGGGTTCGGGCCGAACATGGCCGAACTCCGAACATAATGGAAGTCAATGGGGACCCGAACTTTCGTGCTTTGTAAAGCCTACTTATATGCTACATACCCCAAATTTACAGGGTATGTGCACCTTGGGAGTGGGTACAAGAGGAAATTTTTTTTTAGCAAAAAGAGCTTATAGTTTTTGAGAAAATCGATTTTAAAGTTTCAAAGGGAAAACTGTCTTTTAAATGCGGGAAATGTCTGTTTTCTTTGCACAGGTAACATGCTTTTTGTCGGCATGCAGTCATAAATGTAATACATATAAGAGGTTCCAGGAAAAGGGACCGGTAACGCTAACCCAGCAGCAGCACACGTGATGGAACAGGAGGAGGGTGGCGCAGGAGGAGAAGGTCACGCTTTGAGACACAACAACCCAGGCCTTGCATGAGGACAAGAAGCGTGCGGATAGCAATTTGCATTTTGTCGCCATGCAGTCATAAATGTAATACAGATGAGAGGTTCAATAAACAGGGACCGGAAACGCTAACCCATCACAGATGTTCATTGTTCATGTTACTTGGTTGGGGTCCGGGAGTGTTGCGTAGTCGTTTCCAATCCAGGATTGATTCATTTTAATTTGAGTCAGACGGTCTGCATTTTCTGTAGGGAGGCGGATACGCCGCCGATCTGTGACGATGCCTCTGGCAGCACTGAAACAGCGTTCCGACATAACGCTGGCTGCCGGGCAAGCCAGCACCTCTATTGCGTACATTGCCAGTTTGTGCCAGGTGTCTAGCTTCGATACCCAATAGTTGAAGGGTGCAGATGGATTGTTCAACACAGCTACGCCATCTGACATGTAGTCCTTGACCATCTTCTCCAGGCGATCGGTGTTGGAGGTGGATCTGCACGCTTGCTGTTCTGTGTGCTGCTGCATGGGTGTCAGAAAATTTTCCCACTCCAAGGACACTGCCGATACCATTCCCTTTTGGGCACTAGCTGCGGCTTATGTTGTTTGCTGCCCTCCTGGTCGTCCTGGGTTTGCGGAAGTCAGTCTGTCGGCGTACAACTGGCTAGAGGAGGGGGAGGATGTCAATCTCCTCTCTAAAGTCTCCACAAGGGCCTGCTGGTATTCTTCCATTTTGACCTGTCTGGCTCTTTCTTCAAGCAGTTTTGGAACATTGTGTTTGTACCGTGGATCCAGAAGGGTATAAACCCAGTAATTGGTGTTGTCCAGAATGCGCACAATGCATGGGTCGCGTTCAATGCAGTCCTAGGCCGAAGAGGTCATAGCCTAGGGTCACAAAACCTGTTTATTTGGGCAATTTCAATGGTGGCGAGTCTGACGTACATAAATCGCAGCAATGGCCGTTAGCAACGTCTGAATCTCACGAAATGTCTCATGCAGGTAGAAGACATATTGTTAGACTTGGGCTCCAAAGATGGGTTCCCTACATCTCTGCAAACCAGAGTTACAGGGCTCCAAATTTGGTAAAATCCCCTTATAGGCTTTCATTGGGCCTCCTATTTACAGTTCCAAAATCTCACATCTTTTCAAAGGGCAATTACTCAGCAGTGGCAAATTTTCTAGCATTGTAGGGACCCTTAAGGGGAACATGACTGGTGAGTTTCGGGCCCCTAGGCCAAAGAGGTCATAGCCTAGGGTCACAAAAACCTGTTTATTTGGGCTATTTCAATGGTAGTGATGGTGACGTACATAAATCGCAGCAATGGCCGTTAGCAAAGTCTGAATCTCACGAAATGTCTCATGCAGGTAGAAGACATATTGTTAGACTTGGATTCCAAAGATGGGGTCCCTACATCTCTGCAAACCAGAGTTACAGGGGTCCAAAATTGGTAAAATCCCCCATAGGATTTCATTGCCTCCCTATTTCACTTTCCAAAATCTCACATCTTTTCAAAGGGCAATGGCTCAGCAGTACCAAATTTTCTAGCATTGTAGGGACCCTTAGGGGGAACATGACTGGTGAGTTTCGGGCCCCTAGGCCGAAGAGGTCATAGCCTAGGGTCACAAAAACCTGTTTATTTGGGCTATTTCAATGGTAGTGATGGTGACGTACATAAATCGCAGCAATGGCCGTTAGCAACGTCTGAATCTCACGAAATGTCTCATGCTGGTAGAAGACATATTGTTAGACTTGGATTCCAAAGATGGGGTCCCTACATCTCTGCAAACCAGAGTTACAGGGGTCCAAAATTGGTAAAATCCCCCATAGGATTTCATTGCCTCCCTATTTCACTTTCCAAAATCTCACATCTTTTCAAAGGGCAATGGCTCAGCAGTACCAAATTTTCTAGCATTGTAGGGACCCTTAGGGGGATCATGACTGGTGAGTTTTGCCACTGCTGAGCCATTGCCCTTTGAAATGGTGTGAGATTTTGGAACGGTAAATAGGAGGCCCAATGAAATCCTATGGGGGATAGGGGCCCGAAACTCACCAGTCATGTTCCCCCTAAGGGTCCCTACAATGCTAGAAAATTTGGTACTGCTGAGCCATTGCCCTTTGAAAAGATGTGAGATTTTGGAAAGTGAAATAGGGAGGCAATGAAATCCTATGGGGGATTTTACCAATTTTGGACCCCTGTAACTCTGGTTTGCAGAGATGTAGGGACCCCATCTTTGGAATCCAAGTCTAACAATATGTCTTCTACCTGCATGAGACATTTCGTGAGATTCAGACTTTGCTAACGGCCATTGCTGCGATTTATGTACGTCACCATCACTACCATTGAAATAGCCCAAATAAACAGGTTTTTGTGACCCTAGGCTATGACCTCTTCGGCCTAGGGGCCCGAAACTCACCAGTCATGTTCCCCCTAAGGGTCCCTACAATGCTAGAAAATTTGGTACTGCTGAGCCATTGCCCTTTGAAAAGATGTGAGATTTTGGAAAGTGAAATAGGGAGGCAATGAAATCCTATGGGGGATTTTACCAATTTTGGACCCCTGTAACTCTGGTTTGCAGAGATGTAGGGACCCCATCTTTGGAATCCAAGTCTAACAATATGTCTTCTACCTGCATGAGACATTTCGTGAGATTCAGACTTTGCTAACGGCCATTGCTGCGATTTATGTACGTCACCATCACTACCATTGAAATAGCCCAAATAAACAGGTTTTTGTGACCCTAGGCTATGACCTCTTTGGCCTAGGGGCCCGAAACTCACCAGTCATGTTCCCCTTAAGGGTCCCTACAATGCTAGAAAATTTGCCACTGCTGAGTAATTGCCCTTTGATAAGATGTGAGATTTTGGAACTGTAAATAGGAGGCCCAATGAAAGCCTATGGGGGATTTTACCAAATTTGGAGCCCTGTAACTCTGGTTTGCAGAGATGTAGGGAACCCATCTTTGGAGCCCAAGTCTAACAATATGTCTTCTACCTGCATGAGACATTTCGTGAGATTCAGACGTTGCTAACGGCCATTGCTGCGATTTATGTACGTCAGACTCGCCACCATTGAAATTGCCCAAATAAACAGGTTTTGTGACCCTAGGCTATGACCTCTTCGGCCTAGGACTGCATTGAACGCGACCCACGCATTGTGCGCATTCTGGACAACACCAATTACTGGGTTTATACCCTTCTGGATCCACGGTACAAACACAATGTTCCAAAACTGCTTGAAGAAAGAGCCAGACAGGTCAAAATGGAAGAATACCAGCAGGCCCTTGTGGAGACTTTAGAGAGGAGATTGACATCCTCCCCCTCCTCCAGCCAGTTGTACGCCGACAGACTGACTTCCGCAAACCCAGGACGACCAGGAGGGCAGCAAACAACATAAGCCGCAGCTAGTGCCCAAAAGGGAATGGTATCGGCAGTGTCCTTGGAGTGGGAAAATTTTCTGACACCCATGCAGCAGCACACAGAACAGCAAGCGTGCAGATCCACCTCCAACACCGATCGCCTGGAGAAGATGGTCAAGGACTACATGTCAGATGGCGTAGCTGTGTTGAACAATCCATCTACACCCTTCAACTATTGGGTATCGAAGCTAGACACCTGGCACAAACTGGCAATGTACGCAATAGAGGTGCTGGCTTGCCCGGCAGCCAGCGTTATGTCGGAACGCTGTTTCAGTGCTGCCGGAGGCATCGTCACAGATCGGCGGCGTATCCGCCTCTCCACAGAAAATGCAGACCGTCTGACTCAAATTAAAATGAATCAATCCTGGATTGGAAACGACTACGCAACACTCCCGGACCCCAACCAAGTAACATGAACAATGAACATCTGTGATGGGTTAGCGTTTCCGGTCCCTGTTTATTGAACCTCTCATCTGTATTACATTTATGACTGCATGGCGACAAAATGCAAATTGCTATCCGCACGCTTGTTGTCCTCATGTAAGGCCTGGGTTGTTGTGTCTCAAAGCGTGGCCTTCTCCTCCTGCGCCACCCTCCTCCTGTTCCATCACGTGTGCTGCTGCTGGGTTAGCGTTACCGGTCCCTTTTCCTGGAACCTCTTATATGTATTACATTTATGACTGCATGCCGACAAAATGCATGTTACCTGTGCAAAGAAAACAGACATTTCCCGCATTTAAAAGACAGTTTTCCCTTTGAAACTTTAAAATCGATTTTCTCAAAAACTATAAGCTCTTTTTGCTAATTTTTTTTCCTCTTGTACCCACTCCCAAGGTGCACATACCCTGTAAATTTGGGGTATGTAGCATGTAAGGAGGCTTTACAAAGCACAAAAGTTCGGGTCCCCATTGACTTCCATTATGTTCGGAGTTCGGGTCGAACACCCGAACATCGCGGCCATGTTCGGCCTGTTCGGCCCGAACCCGAACATCTAGATGTTCGCCCAACACTACACACAATTGTCCATTTACAGAGTTATTTCTCCCACCCAGCATGGGTATGTGTAAAAATACACCCCAAAACACATTGTACTACTTCTCCCGAGTACGGCGATACCACATGTGTGGCACTTTTTTGCACCCTAACTGCGTTCAGGGGCCCAAAGTCCAATGAGTACCTTTAGGATTTCACAGGTCATTTTGAGAAATTTTGTTTCAAGACTACTCCTCACGGTTTAGGGCCCCTAAAATGCCAGGACAGTATAGGAACCCCACAAATGACTCCATTTTAGAAAGAAGACACCCCAAGGTATTCTGTTAGTAGTACGGCGAGTTCATAGAAGATTTTATTTTTTGTCACAAGTTAGCGGAAATTGATTTTTATTGTTTTTTTTACAAAGTGTCATTTTCCGCTAACTTGTGACAAAAAATAAAATCTTCTATGAACTCACCGTACTACTAACGGAATACGTTGGGGTGTCTTCTTTCCTAAATGGGGTCATTTGTGGGGTTCCTATACTGTCCTGGCATTTTAGGGGCCCTAAACCGTGAGGAGTAGTCTTGAAACGAAATTTCTCAAAATGACCTGTGAAATCCTAAAGGTACTCATTGGACTTTGGGCCCCTTAGCGCAGTTAGGGTGCAAAAAAGTGCCACACATGTGGTATCGCCGTACTCAGGAGAAGTAGTATAATGTGTTTTGGGGTGTATTTTTACACATACCCATGCTGAGTGGGAGAAAGATCTCTGTAAATGGACAATTGTGTGTAAAAAAAATTAAAAAATTGTCATTTACAGAGATATTTCTCCCACCCAGCATTGGTATGTGTAAAAATACACCCCAAAACATATTATACTACTTCTCCTGAGTACGGCAATTCCACATGTGTGGCACTTTTTTGCAGCCTAACTGCGCTAAGGGGCCCAAAGTCCAATGAGCACCTTTAGGCTTTACAGGGGTGCTTACAAATTAGCACCCCCCAAAATGCGAGGACAGTAAACACACCCCACAAATGACCCCATTTTGGAAAGTAGACACTTCAAGGTATTCAGAGAGGGGCATGGTGAGTCCGTGGCAGATTTCATTTTTTTTTTGTCGCAAGTTAGAAGAAATGGAAACTTTTTTTTTTTTTTTTGTCACAAAGTGTCATTTTCCGCTTACTTGTGACAAAAATTAATATCTTCTATGAACTCACTATGCCTCTCAGTGAATACTTTGGGATGTCTTCTTTCCAAAATGGGGTCATTTGGGGGGTATTTATACTATCCTGGAATTCTAGCCCCTCATGAAACATGTCAGGTGGTCAGAAAAGTCATAGATGCTTGAAAATGGGAAAATTCACTTTTTGCACCATAGTTTGTAAACGCTATAACTTTTACCCAAACCAATAAATATACACTGAATGGGGTTTTTTTTTTAATCAAAAACATGTTTGTCCACATTTTTCGCGCTGCATGTATACAGAAATTTTACTTTATTTGAAAAATGTCAGCACAGAAAGTTAAAAAAAATCATTTTTTTGCCAAAATTCATGTCTTTTTTGATGAATATAATAAAAAGTAAAAATCGCAGGAGCAATCAAATAGCACCAAAAGAAAGCTTTATTAGTGACAAGAAAAGGAGCCAAAATTCATTTAGGTGGTAGGTTGTATGAGCGAGCAATAAACCGTGAAAGCTGCAGTGGTCCGAATGGAAAAAAAGTGGCCGGTTCTTAAGGGGGGTAAAGCCCACGGTCCTCAAGTGGTTAACATTCCCAGCAATTTTGGTGTTTCTAGTTTTTAAATGGGCTTTGCTATTAACTGCTAAAGTCGGCGGGCGTTTAATTTTCCCACGGTCAGAAGCAGATCTTTAAAATCAATTTTCTCAAAAACTATAAGGTCTTTCTGAAAAAAAATTTCCCCTCTTGAAGTCACTGAAAAAACTCAGGTGTTAGACACATTGAAACATCTTTTCCATCACTTTTGTGGCCAGCATAAAGGTTTCTAGTTTTCAAAGTTTGCCTCCCCATTGAAGTCTATTGCGGTTCGCAAAAGTTCCTGCGAACTGAACTTTTTGCAAAAGTTCGTGAACCGAAAATCGGAGGTTTGGGCCATCTCTAGTTAACACCTGTATACATACAGTGGTGTGCGAAAGTTTGGGGAGCCTTGTTAATCGTCATTTTGCTGTATAAATCGTTGGTTGTTACGATAAAAAATGTCAATTAAATATATCATAAAGGAGACACACTCAGTGATTTTTAAGAAGTGAAATGAAGTTTATTGGATTTACAGAAAGTGTTCAATAATTGTTTAAACAAAATTAGGCAGGTGCATATATTTGGGCACTGTTGTCATTTTATTGATTCCAAAAAAGAAATGAAATCAATATTTAGTAGATCCTCCTTTTGCAGAAATTACAGCCTCTAAACGCTTCCTGTAGGTTCCAATGAGAGTCTAGATTCTAGTTGAAAGTATTTTGGACCATTCCTCTTTACAAAACTGTGACGCCAGGCGACGCCCAGTCGTCCAAAACGCACAAAAATCGCAGATCCAGCAGTCGTTACTGATCACCGCAATCGATCGCACATGTATTGCAGGGCTTAGAATGACAAACTTTGGTTTTAAGATAGACAGTTCTGGGAAAGGAAGTTCATTGCGTTTAACACATAGCTGTAAACAAGCTGGTTCCCCGGCCCCCTGGAGAGCTAATGGCCCCTCTCAGAGGATATGCCAGCTGTTTCAGCTCTGATAAGGAGGCCTAGATTCAGCCAGGCAGGCTACGAGTCCCCGGGAGGTCTTGATACCTTGCTCCCTGGGAAGGATCAAAGGGAGCCAGTTGCCAGCACACACCCTGAATGACCTGAGGCTCATAGCATAATCCATAACTTCCCAGATCTGTCATATTTCTGGGGTTCCTGAGATGGCAGCTTCGCCAAATGTGGGGAAAGTGTAGCATGAGTCCCGGTGCTGGTTCTGTGAAATTCCCAGAACTCTGTCCCCTAAACTCTCATAGCAATATGGGTTTGAAGAGACGGGGGGTAAATTCTCATGATAGACCTATCATATTTCATGTCCTAGGATTCGAACAATCATGCTGAGCGTGAATATGCGGTATAGGTTTTAACTGCCCCCACGTGCACCCCAAGACAGGCAGAACTAGAATTCTGCCAGTCTGAGGGTCTGTAAGGATGAGACAGCCCCTGCTCCATCCTCCCGAGGCTGGACTTGTGCCTGTCATAGCCACTCCCCGCAGAGAGGGGTGATAAAACTATTGACAGGCTGAAACGCAAGTGTCCTCCACCTTGAAACTTCACCTTGATCACATCTGTGCCAGCTTGAGAATATACTGGCATCCACCTGGTCTGAACTCTGAACTTTGAACTGAAACAAAAGGAACTCTACAAGTTTTTCCCTGCAGGACGTATAGAGTTGCACCCTCCTGGGTATGTAACCGCTGATGTGCCACAGCAAGCTCGGTCACCAGCCAAGCAATAAGGTAGAAGAAGATTCAGCCGGCACCATCATATGCTCTTTCAAAGATTTATTGGATCACTGTCAAATCGTACAAAAGTACATCATGCGACGTTTCGGAACGATGGTGTGTTCCTTTCTCAAGCCATGACAGTTACAACTTTACACAGAAATCACAATGCTTTTATAGTACATCATATCATTCAAATTATCCAATCCTAGTCCTCAATACAACAAGGACCAATCCCTGCCCGCTATGTCATAGTCGGACCTGATGGGAAACAAGTTCACGTAAGTTTGAACCAATGGAGGTGTCTGACTCACCTCTTCATGTCCTCCCAGTTCCGCATATCCGCTATGTTAGCTATGTTAGGGTAATGGAACTCATGAACCTGAGGAAGTGACTGTGCAAGCGCAGGCCAGTGTTTTTTGATAATTTTAGCAACTTCTTTACTCAAGACATTGTATTGTGTTACAAAAAGTATGCGGCTGCCAGTATTACTCCCAGGTCCACGAGTGGTATCCATAGCCCCATCCCGTGCCTCCGCAATCAGACGACCAGGGTAGTGTCTCTGTAAAAATTTCTGTGACATTTCGTTAAATCTCATCTCTCGTTGGTCTCCCTCGCCCACTATCCGGCCAACCCTTCTAAACTTCCAAAAAACACTGGCCTGCGCTTGCACAGTCACTCCCTCAGGTTCATGAGTTCCATTACCCTCCACTCATCTCATATAAAAGAGCCCCCACTTTGAGGGATAAACTTACCCATGCGGAGATGAGAACTCTGGTTAGGCCCCCTGAGGGCTCCAGGAGTGGCATGTATCCATGCCTCAACTGTGTCCACTGCAATTCGATGATCAGGAGTAGTGTCTTCACTCACCCTAGATCAGGTAAAAGATTTTTTATTAGAAATATCTACAACTGCGATTCTCAATACGTAGTGTATATTTTGAAATGCCCATGTGGCCTACTATATGTAGGTGAAACCACTCAAAAATTTAAAAAGAGGATCTCTGCACATAAATATGCTATTCGGGAACGTCTCATAGAGCAGCCTGTTGCATGTCATTTTGTCCAAAACAATCATCATGTAAGTCAATTGCGCTGTCAAATTATTGACAGCGTACCTTTACTAAAGAGGGGAGGGGACAGACATAGGCAGCTGCTGCTACGTGAGGCATTCTGGATAAAAACATTAGACACCCTAGAACCTAGGGGTATGAATCGAGAATACAACCTACTGCCACTATTATAATAATTGGTTAAATATGGTTTTTCTTTTCATTTTTATTTGTCTAATTGTTTTACATTTATTGCTATAATTATGATCATTTTCACTAACATCTCTCTTTTGACCCCATTAGTGATATAAATATAGAACTTTACTATGTGTATAAAGTGTTATATATCTTTTCTGCCGGTGCGGAGTCCTCCTTTAGTCCGCCCGCTGTGGTTGCCCCATTGCTATGACAACGCGTCTTAATGACGCTGTTGTCTAACTAGGAGACGCAGGGCCGGCTGGTGCGTGGACTTTCCACATGACTGGCCGGCGTGAAGTGGTGACGCTATGCGCTCTGCTTTCCGGAAGCAGGCGGCCCTCCGCCTGCATCCACTCCGTCTCCTAGGTAACGTCTTCTGACGTTACTAGCACCGCCCATTGCATACGCTGTTCCCCATCAGGTCCGCGTGACCGATAGGAGGTAACATCCAGCGTTATGCTGGGCGGGGGGCTAACATAGCGGATATGCGGAACTGGGAGGACATGAAGAGGTGAGTCAGACACCTCCATTGGTTCAAACTTACGTGAACTTGTTTCCCATCAGGTCCGACTATGACATAGCGGGCAGGGATTGGTCCTTGTTGTATTGAGGACTAGGATTGGATAATTTGAATGATATGATGTACTACAAAAGCATTGTGATTTCTGTGTAAAGTTGTAACTGTCATGGCTTGAGAAAGGAACACACCATCGTTCCGAAATGTCGCATGATGTACTTTTGTACGATTTGACAGTGATCCAATAAATCTTTGAAAGAGCATATGATGGTGCCGACTGAATCTTCTTCTACAAGTTTTTCCCAGAACGGACATAAAAAACCCAACGGACACAAACCCTAAGTATTTCCTCCCTTTTTATTTCATACTGGCTATTTAGGTTTCTGTAATTGTTGATTTTAACGATTTTCTGTATGTATTAATTCTGAAACGCAAGTGTCCTCCACCTTGATCACATCTGTGCCAGCTTGAGAATATACTGGCATCCACCTGGTCTGAACTCTGAACTTTGCACTGAAACAAAAGGAACGCTACAAGTTTTTCCCAGAATGGACATATTTCCACAAACCCTAAGTATTTCCTCCCTTTTTATTTCATACTGGCTATTAAGGTTTCTATAATTGTTGATTTTAACGATTTTCTGTATATATTAATTATTTATATTGCCCGTAAATAAAGACTTTATCAAAGTCGTTTACTGTTCCGCTACACCTGCTATACAGCCATACACAGAAACTGAACTCAGGTCTCTGGAGAGACGCTACCATTGTTGATATCTAGACAGAATACAGCGTGTTTTAACCGTTTTATTTGCAGGATCAGTCAGTCAGTCGGTAGGGTCCACTGGCCCATACCAGTGGTGGTGGCAGATATACCCTGAAATAGTGTGTAAGTTGTAATTACCGTACCTCACAGGCTCTCTTCTGGTTTGTCTGCGGCCAATTCCCAACGGTTTCTACGCATTGACTGCGACTACAGTTTGCACGATAGGTGCGCTGGAACCGTTTGGAAGGCAATTGCGTTCCGACCACTAGGGCTCCTGTGACAAAAACATCTCTAGTTCATTCAGGTTTGATGGCTTCCGAGCATGGACAGCACTCTTTAACTCACACCACAGATTTTCAATTATATTCAGGTCTGGGGACTGAGAAGGCCATTCCAGAACATTGTACTTGTTCCTCTGCATGAATGCCTTAGTGGATTTTGAGCAGTATTTAGGGTCGCTGTCTTGTTGAAAGATCCAGCCCTGGTGCAGCTTCAGCTTTCTCACTGATTCCTGGATATTGGTCTCCAGAATCTGCTGATACTAAGTGGAATCCATGCATCCCTCAACTGTAACAACATTCCCAGTCCCTGCACTGGCTAAACAGCCCCACAGCATGAGGGAACCACCACCATATTTTACTGTAGGTAGCAGGTGTTTTTCTTGGAATGCTGTGTTGTTTTTCCTCCATGCATAATGCCCCTTGTTATGCCCAAATAACTCAATTTTAATTGTATCAGTCCACAGCACCTTATTCCAAAATGAAGCTGGCTTGTCCACATGGGCTTTAGCATACCTCAAGCAGCTCCGTTTGTATTGTTGGCGGAGAAAGGCTTGCTCTGCATCATTCTCGCATACAGCATCTCCTTGTGTAAAGTGCGCCGAATTGTTGAACGATGCACAGTGACTCCATCTGCAGCAACATGATGTTGTAGGTCTTTGGTACTGGTTTGTGAGTTGACCAACTGTTCTCACCATTCATCGCTTCTGTCTATCCGAGATTTTTCTTGGTCTGCCACTTTAAGCCTTAACTTGAACTGAGTCTGTGGTCTTCCATTTCCCCAATATGTTCCTAATTGTAGAAACCGACAACTGAAATCTCTGAGACAGCTTTCTGTATCCTTCCCTTAAACCAAAATGGTGAACAAGCTTTGTCTTCAGGTCATTTGAGAGTTGTTTTGAGACCCCCATGTTGCTACTCTTCAGAGAAACTTAAAAGAGGAACGAAACTTATAATTGACCCCCTTAAATACTCTTTCTCATAATTGTATTCACCTGTGTATGTAGGTCAGGGGTCACTGAGCTTACCAAGCCAATTTGAGTTCCAATAATTAGTTATAAATGTTTTGGAATTAATAAAAGGACAACAGTGCACAAATGTATGCACCTGCCTAATTTTATTTAAACAATTATTGCACACTTTCTGTAAATCCAATAGACTTCATTTCACTTCTTAAATATCACTGCGTCTGTCCCCTATATGATATATTTAACTGACATTTTTTATCATAACAGCCAACGATTTATGCAGGAAAATCATGAGGATTAAGAAGGTTGCCCAAACTTTTGCACCCCACTGTAAGACATGCCTTTGACTCCCTTAGGAGGACCATTCATTTTTTGAAAATACAATAACATTTGTTTAAAAAATGTAATTCTCCACATGCCCTATATTGTGGTTGCCATCTAGCAACCCACATTTGTAAGCAGCACTCTCTCCTATCATTATAAAAGTGTTAATTACTACACTAGATTGGTACTCTTGGTGTTCTCTTTTTCTTTTTTTCTTCTTGGTCTGGGAAGGACGGAAGTGGCACAGACAGCTCAGTTAGAGAGAGAAGAACTTCTACAGAACAAAAATGAGGAAGGCAAAAACAGGCAGGAATTTGCAATGCAGAGAGAGGAGTTCATTGTTTTATTGTATCGCACGATGTGATTTTATTGTTTGTTTTTATGAGATTTAAACTTGAGGGATTATTTAGAGAAAAGTGTGAAGACTCTTTATCCCAGATACTGTCAAAGTGTTGAAAATTGAGTGCATGGTGCACCTGCAGTTTGAGGTGGCCTAGATGCGGTGAGCTGCTGTTGGAAGGCGGTGTGGAGTGTACCCACAGATTGTGAGCACGGTGTTATCGATGTTCACTGGGGACCATATGTGTGTGCATAGGAGTTGATTTACAAGACTGTATTACACTATGTGGAGTCATTTGAAGTATTACAGGTCAGCTTATGTTTAAGGAGAGTGCAGCAGGATTAACAGTGTTTGAAATGCTTTACTGGAACAGTCTGCAGCGATCTCATTTAGATCATTTATTGGACATTAAATTAAGTTGATGGTTGATATTGGCACAGCTACCAACTATATTTTAGTTAGTGTAGCTGTAAGTGTAGTGAGTGTAGCGAGTGTGGCTCTGAGTGAAGTGAGTGTGGTTAGAAGTGTAGTTGGGAGTGTAGTGAGTGCAGCTAGGTGTGTTGTGAGTGTAACTGGTGTGGGCAGCAGGGGGTAGTGTAGCTGGGAACTGTAGCTAAAATAGAGACAGTTTGGGGGGAAAAGGTCCATAAGATGCCCCTGCACCATAGACGCACCAGGTTAGGTAATTTTTTGCCTGATTTTTTCTTCTAAACCTAGGTGTGTCTTATAGTCTGAGAAATATGGTAATTAGATTTACTGCATTTAAGACTGGTGACATTAAAACTGTACTGGTTAAGGGCTCTGCCTCTGACACAGGAGACCTGGGTTCAAATCTCGGCTCTGCCTGTTCAGTAAGCCAGCACCTACTCAGTAAGGAGTTTCTTGGGCAAGTCTCCTTAACACTGCTACTGCCTACTGAGTGCGCTCTAGTGGCTGCCTCGCAAGCGCTTTGAGTCCGACAGGAGAAAGGCGCTATACAAATACTGCAATTATTATTATTATTACTGTCTCATTTTTTTGACTGGAGATACACTTTATAGTAAAGACCAGGACCACTATCATAAAAAAATTGTAAAATTTAGAGTACATGTAAACACATATAAATAAGAAGTACTATATTTGCTGCTGCTTTAAGCTGCACGGCACTGCTCTGCTGCACAGTGAGTCCTAATTACCAATCTGTCACCTACGGAAGAACACAGAGGCGACCTTCATCCTCTAAGCAGCCACCTATACAGCCCCATATGCAGGACACATCACATGGTACTCCTGAACCAGACCAGGGAAGCAGCCAATTGTCACCTTCACCTGGTAGGGGATGCAGCTGGATCAGGTGAGGGTCTTCTGCAGTTGCCTCAGGGATAAGTGTAGCTAGTGGTGGCAGGGTGTGTTAGTGTACTTAAGGGGGGCGGGGGGCAGCTGTGTTTTGCATAGCTACTGGGATTAGTGTAACTGGTGGTGGCAAGTTGGGTTACTTTAGCTGGAGGGGCAGCAGGAGTTAGTGTAGTTGGCAGTGTAGCTTAGAAGTTAAACAGTTTGGGGAGAGAAGCTCCAAAAGATGCTCCTGCACCATGGACGCATCAGGTTTAGAATGTTTTTTCCTCTGGGTTTTGCCCTCTAAACCTAGTTGCGTCTTATGGCCCGAAAAAAGAGGCATTTTTCATCCACAGTAAAATGAGCTATATATTGAATTCAGACAGAACTGACAGATTTTGGGGTAGTCCATCTCTTAATGGGGGATTCTCACATCACAGCTCGGCCTTAGCTCTTTAAAAAGACACTCACTGAAAAGCATTTATGCAAAGATGCTGGCCAGTCTCCCAGCACACTGCGCACTTTTTTGGCAGTTGGTCAGAGCAACTGCCATTCACTAAGTGCTCCTGAAAATAAAGAAACCCGGAGAACTCCCCCCCCCCCCCCCATGAGGAGATGGGCTAGTCCAAAACCTGTTGGTTCTGTCAGAATTGCACTACCTACTGTAAGTGGCAGCAACATAGGAGAAAAGTAATCTATGGCTTATTTTCTTCTGGAAGAAATGTACTTCTTATTTGTATGTGTTTATATGTATTTAACAATAAGGATTTATGTGATAATGGTCCTTTAAGTACAGTTTATAGTCCAGAGAGCACATGCGACCCATGAGCCAAGCACAAGCCTGGAAACCTCATCATAAGTATCTGTAAGATATTTTCAAGTTGAAGATCTGACCTATTAGGAATTACTCACTAAAAACAAAATATATCCAAAGAACATCACTACAAAAAAAAAAAATCAAAAAAAAAAATCCTGAACTTCAGACACATCATTGATTGAACAACACTTGTCTTATTTTCAACAAATATACTTTTTCCAATAATAAATTCAAATCTTTCTATGCCATACTAACCTTCAATGATTTAACATAATTGTGGTTTAATCCAGAAGTGCAGCTGTGATATTTAACCAAAGGATCAAGGGATTCCGGAGCTTGATTGAATAACCACAACTGAAAATAATATTTGTTAACATTATTATTCCTTTTTTTATATATATATTTACATATAGCCAACATATTTTACATGTACTGTGATATTTAGGGGATCTTGGATCACTTCCAACAAATTGCAAACGGCCTTTAAGGAAATCTAAAGTGTGATGAAAAAAATAAGTTGAACTTACCTGGGGCTTCTTGCATCCCCCTGGAGTCCTCCTATACTCATGACAACGGTCCAAGTCCCTCTGGCCAGCAGCAACGACCCCCGCTTAGCTGGTGGCCAATCCCTGAAAATCTGAAGGTGCCCAGCCTGAGGTACTCCTAGAAACATGGCTGAAAGATTGAGCATGCCCATAGAGTACCAGGAGGCCCCCTAGACCTGGTGCCCCCATCATTGTAAAACTCCTAAACTAACCCTGACAAGCAGGAGATACTGAGAGCAGCCTGGAAAGTTCCAGAGTTACAGTTTAATGGTGTGAAAGTTTTGATTTTCCAGGACTAAAATCCCAGGGCCTCTCCTTGCCTATCCAAGGTGCACATGAAGGGCGATAATTGTTTGACATGCCCTTTCCGAAGCAATGACAGCTTTTTTCATTATACTGCTCTTGTGTAAATGGAAACTGTGTACCTATGGAATTTGTAGTAATATATCGATATGTTTTATCTATGACATTGTTTTCTGCATCACAGAAGAAGTGGCAGCTTTATTACAACTGTACTGGCAGTATGAGCTGCTGGGGCGCGTTTCGAGTGGGGGGGGGCACCATTAGCTTCTAAATACAGAGGGTACCTCTGGCTATCTAATGCTAAGGGACACTTGCAGCTACCTATGATGGGCAAGGGATGTGATGGAGAAGTGACAGCTTGCTCAGCCAGCACACTTGCAGTACGGTTCGCCGGGGGTTTGTAGGTTCATGAGGGGCGAAGCCTAGGGCACCAGGACATCTGTGCCTATAGGCTCCTGTGATCTAAATCCGGGCCTGGGTTCATATTTGCCTTTTCTATATTTATCTTGCAGCATTATGCTGTTACTCAAAATACTCACTTGTTCAAGGTTTAAACAACAAAATAAAGCGCAGCTTAGTTTTTGACCATATTCAGTGTATGTCACCACATAATATATGTCTTCAAGAGACCTACCTTATGGGGTCCCGAGTTATGGTACTTAAGAAGTCAGGATCTCTCACTACTACCTGTCACGTTTTTCCTCCTTTTCATGAGGTACTGCGGTCCTCCTGCACAGGTCTCTTAATGCTCATGTTGCTGACAGAGTAGATTTGCAAGGGAATTTTTCTAATACATAAATATGTGGTGGAAGGTAGGACATTTACAATAGTGTCCCTATATATAGCTCCGCCTTTTTGTTCTCAAGTGTTGGACTCTCTATTTAGTAAACTAAATTCACTCATTGAGGGCCCTCTTGTAGTTGCAGGGGATTTCAATTCAGTGGTTAATCCAGATCTGGACAGGCTGAGTAAGGGAGGTGGGTCATATCCTGCCCTGCTAAAATGGATGGATGCTTATGACTTGAGAGACCTGTGGAGGTGAAAATTTCCTGAGGGGAAGGCATATACATGTTATTCAGATACCTATAAGACCCTTTCTAGAATTGATATGATTATGGGTTCATCTGAAATGTTGACCTTTGTACAAGGGGTGCAACACCTGGGTCATGGAATCTCAGATTATTCTCTGGGCTTTGCTCTCTGGACCTTCCAGGGCCTAAGGGGATGGGCATTTGGAGAATGTACCCTTGGTGGCTGGAAGACCAGGTAATAGGGGAATGTAAAACCGCTATGACACATTATTGGAGTGAAAGTGAGGGCTCTGCGGACCCACAGATATGTTGGGATGCAGGCAAGGCAGTCCTTAGAGGTTCCTTCAAGGCTGCTAGGACTGTGATAAGAAATAATGATGTTGCCTTGCTTGAGTTTTATGAGAAAGATGCTATATCTGAATGGTACATGCTTATTGAAGCGCCTCCCAGTGCTCCATATATGGACTGGACACTTGGTACACAGGCAATACGAACTCAAACTCTTAGACAGAGCCAAAAGAAGAGACCTCATATTTTCCCAGAAAGAGTTTGAGCTAGGAAATAAATGTAGTAGGATACTTGCTCATCTCCTGAGGGGTAGCTCAGATGCTATGGCCATACCCAGAGTTTTGAATAACCGAGGTGAAATATGTACCAATTCGCTTGACATTGCTATGGCCCTTCACAACTTTTTTTGAAGACCTATACTTCACTAAGATTACGAAAGTCAACATTCAGACTAATACATTTCTTAGTGGAATGACTTTACCTTCCCTATCTAAGGAGGAATTGTGTTTGAACAACTTTCAGCAAGATGGCGCATACTACACACTGCCATCAATCCTGATGTGGAAAATGCCATAGCTGTGGTAAAGACTACATGTGTACTACATAATTTCATTCGGCCCACTAAGTCCCCAGAAAATAATGATGATTTGCCAAAGCCAATGTTATTAGCTGCCAGGGCCAACTTTGCCCACATATCTAACAGGTAAGTGAGACGGGACTCTTAATTGAAAGATCATAGAGAGTAATGTCTTCCCTGTCTGAAGTACACATTTTGCCACACACTGGAACTGAGGCACAGTCCATAACAGAAGCCCTTCCTAAATGGTATATGTGATACCTAAAATATATGTAATACCTAAAATATAACTTTTATTAATACTGATTAAAATAACAACTCCAACATAACAAACACCACCACCACCAACATATACTATGAAAATTGAGAGGGGGGTTAGGAAATAACAATTCAGATGGACTATAAGTGGACACTCTGACAAAAATATATCACAGTGTCATGAGTATTATGAGTACAAAAAATGATAGGCATCCACTATCATCAAAATAAATTGTATTAAAGTCCATATTGAAAGGGTGTGTAGGTATACTGTATATGTATATATATTAGTATATAGATCAATTTCATATACAAGTATACATGTATCTAATCAGTTGATATTAAAGTGTCTTCAGAACAGTCAGCCTCACATCTCTCACATCTGTGCGGGAAAAGCTGGCTGTATGAAACCCAGAATAGTCAAATTCTCCTTTCTGGGCAAATCCCCTAAGTGTCCCCAATGTGGACACCTGTATGGTTATAAACAACATATTTTCCCCGTGATCATTGAACTGTGTTATTTCTTGTAAATCACATGACTTTCTGTAATTATGGTGATATACTGCGCATGAGCAAACCCTGTATTCTGTAGCATATAAGGACAAGGATAATCATCATAAAGCAGCATAATTTGTGCTCACATCTTGTGTGTGTGTGTGTGTATTTTGTTAACCCTTTTATGTCCTGGCGCCAGGAACCTAAGTAATCTGAAGCATCTGAAATCTGACTAGGCCGTGGCCTGACTTTAATAGTAACCACTCCTTTCAGCTGGGGGGCATCGTCCAGGATCGCTTAAGCGCTTCACTTCTTCAGTTCACGTAAGTAATATTTATGTCTCCGTTTTGAGGACTTTTATTACCTATGTGGATTGTCGTGGGTGCCAGGCCAGGTGACCCGGTTTGGATGATATTATAGTATTCAGACTTGGGGTCTAAATTTTTGATAGTATAATTTTAATTATATAGGTTATAAGGGTTTTAGAAGGCCTTAGTTTAAAAAAAATAAATAAATAAATTAGGGGGATTTTGGTAAGTCTATTAGAGGTTCTCTTAGTAGGTCTAAGAGAAATATAATTTTTTTTTGGAAAAATCTGATAAATTTGAAGTCTGATCAACTTCAATAAATATAGTGTTCATTTTGGTAATGAACAGGGCGCCATATGGTATGGATTTTGAGTACTTGTAGTTCTTCTTAGGTTTTGGATGGGTTTATTATAGTTTAGTTCTGTAAGGTTTTTATAATGTCAGATACATTTCAGATGTTTTAGATTATCTGTCTGTGTGTTTGTTTTGTAAATAATAAATCTGTTTTATTAGTAAGGTTAAAAGAAAAAAGTTATTAAATTCTAAGAAACAGTTTGGGTTTAGTTAAAGTTTGTTCTCATGAGATGAGAATTATTGATAAATATTAGTTGTTGATAAAAATAGTGTTGATAAATTTGAAAAATATATACATTATAATTTATCTATTAGTACGGCAATATCTTATATTTGTATTTGACACAGATTTAATAGAGGGCCAAGAAATTACAGTATAAAACTGAAATTAGATGAATGGGTCAAAGTATTGTCAAAATGTTTCCTATCCCTATCACTAATATAGATGAAACTTGTGTACCTTTTGCTGTCAGAATATCTGAAAAATAGTATTTCTTTCATTCTTGGACAGAAAATAATATACTATATTAGACAGAAAAATGGGTTTTAGGCTGCCATTCCCTTGGGGGGAGGGAGAAATAATAGTTCATTCTATATACAATTGGTTGAAGAATTATGTCTAACGGTGATTAGAATTATCTATGTGCAAGTCTGTCTTGTCTATGTGTTAATCTTGACTAACAATGTGTTTTTATGTATGTTATTCGTGTGTAGGTTGCGCCAGCGATGATAAATTGTTATAGATCCTTACTGTAGTTATGAGAAAAAATTATTAGTAAAATTAATATTAAAGACACTCTTGAAATTCAGATAAGAACGGTCACTTGCCAAAATCACCAGCATAAGTTCTATGTACGTACAAAATTGGTTTCAGATGCCATGTTTGAAAAATATCTGGTTATACTGAATTTTGTGCAGATCGATCGTTAAAAATTATCTGAATAAGTTATGTCTGTGTCATTTTATATAGGCCTGTTTGTAAGGGAAAATCTCAGAAATAGAGTAATGTAAATAATTATTACAAACTTAAGGATATATAATAAACATGTATTATAATGTATTCATATGTGTTGTATGTAAATTGAGAGTTGTATTGGGAACATGTCTAAAGAAGTGTGATATGTGAGGTATCCCGCTACCTCACATATGAAAGTATGTGTTGAAATTGTGAGTATATCTGTCTCATAAAATAATAGATTTTCTCCCTCCTTATTAGAAGAATGTTTGGTACTTTTGGTATCTAAAAAAGAAAAAATGGGTTTAACATTAAACATTAGATTAATTAACGACATCTATGTATGTATGTATGAATGTATGTATGTAGTGATATCAGGTATATTTGCCTTATAAAATAATAGTATTTTTTCTCTTTTTCTTTCTTAGTAATGATTTCTGTATACATACAGATGTATTCTTGATAGTCAGAAAAAAATAGGAAAGTAAGAATATTCTGGTAGTAGTAGTAGTTTCTTTATGCAGAAGTTTATAACTCTGATATAATGGTCATTTTTGAGTTTAGGAATAGGTATGATAGTGCCAGATTCTGGAAAGGGTTAATGTCACTTTTTAAAGTGTGTTTTTTTCCTCTCTGGTGAAATCATGCCACAAGCATCTGTTTGAAAGACCAGGGAGAGAAAGGGGAAGTAATACTTTGTCATTTCTGAGGGTGGGTTTCCATTGGTGCGTTGCGAATCGTTTGCGTTATTTATGCACACGGATTTTATGCAAATTTTAATGCGAATTCGCACTATGCGTGTTTAACCCTCTCAGTGCTTCTGATGTTCAGGAAGGAAGTTGTGACCTCAGGAAGCTCCAGTAAGGGAAGTAGTGACCTTATTTTTTTTCTGCAATGGAAATTTGCATATAAAAGCTTCCTTCCTGTTTCTCCATGTGGTTTTTGAGACGGTGATTGAGTTAGTAGTGTGTTTTGTGGTGTGCAGTCAAGGATGGATTGTACTGAATTTGAAGAGGTGTTGCTGCTCTCTATGTTGAGAAACTTAATGTTGAGCATGCAGAGGATGCAGAGAAGGAGGAGGAATGGTTCTCGGAGACGTCACAGTTTCTGGGTGCATCCGATTGTTTTGGAGAGGCCTATGAAAGGCCAGTTTAGTTCTCTTTATGAAGATCTGAGGACACATACATTGAAGTTCTTCGAGTACACACGGATGTCCACAGCATCGTAAGTACTTTTAGTTTCAAATATTTTATTGAAATTTCAGAAAAAGTATAACAGCTTTGGTATAGTCCCTTAGCAAAGGGCATTTTGCTTTTATATAAAATACAGAAACAACATATAATAACATGAACAATATGTGCAGATTACAGTGTTAGTCTATTTTGTTGGAACCCGGGAGGGTGTGTACCCCCCTTAAAAGGAGAGGGCAGAGGACCGCAGCCCCAGCGATTGTGATGCTGAGAGCCAGGGTTGCCAAGTTCGAGTGAATGATAATGTGTTATCGTTCAGAATTGCTAGCATCCTCTCTGATATAAGTATATCTTTAATTATGGTATCTGTTAGGTCTAATGAGAGGGTCGGTTTTAACCACTGGCGGGCAATATGTAGTCTAGCCGCTTTTGCCACATGCTGTGCTAGTCTGTGGTGTGGATATTTCCATTTTAAAGAGAATCTGTACTCTGAAATTCTTACAATAAAAAGCATACCATTCTATTCATTATGTGCTCCTGGTCCCCTCTGTGCTGTTTCTGCCATTCTCTGCTGCAAACCTGGCTTGTAATTGCCAGTTTTAGGCAGTGTTTACAAACAAACTAACCAGCTTCTAATAGGCTCAGCTAAGCAGAGTGTGTTAGTCACACAGAGCCTGCAGGGGGTGTGTACAGCTTCTAGCTAATCACAAGCAGCCCTGCACATTCCAGTCTGACTGCCTCAGCCTGACTGTGCCGACTATAGAGAGAAGATTAGATCATATAACAGAGATAACACAGCTACTGTGCAATTAGGAAAAGCTGCAGTAAGCCAGACCACATTAGAAAAGGCATAGGAACTTATAGCATAGAAGAAATAAAGATAAACAATTTGTTACAGAGTCTCTTTAAGGGCTTATGTCCCAATAAAAGTTGCAGAGGATCAGGAGAAAGGGGTGTTTCGAGGGCCGTGCCTATTGCTGAAGTAATTTGTGCCCAAAATCTTTTTACTATGGGGCAATACCACCAAATATGTGAGAGATCTCCAAGTTGGCCACACCCTCTGAAGCACAATGGGGACCTGTCCCTAAATATAGAGTGTATTCTCTGGGGAGTGATATAAGTACGGTGCAAAATTTTATAGTTAGTTTCGATATGTGTGTAGTAGTTACTGCCTTTTGCTAGCGTGAGGCAACAATTAGACCATTGCTTTAAAGTAAGTGTTTTTCCCAGATCCTCCTCCCATGCCAACATTGAACGTGATTTTTCAAATTGGAGGGGTTAGGAAATTATTGAGTAGAGATACGATATAAGGCCTCCTGTCAAAGGTCTCAGGGCACACCAGTGTTCGTATGTGGTGCGAATTGAAGAGATAGTATAGGATTGTGTGAGTTTCTTCAGATAGTGATAAATCTGGAGCGCTCTGAAGTATTCCTTCGGTGGGAGGGATATGTGAGAGGTAAATTCTCGCCAATTTGGAAGTTTATCATTGATTAAGAAATTATTCACAGTGCTTAAGTTATGGGAGGTCCACCATTGGAAAGGGCGAGGGTCCCAGCCTGGTGGGAAGTCGGGGTTTCCGAAGATGGAGAGCTGGAGAGGGACCCTAGATTGGAGATTTTTAGAGAATCTCAATCTATACCATATGGATAGGGAGTGTGCTGTTAAGGGCGATATTTTTTTATATCTCGCTATAGAAGAGTTAGGAGCCCAATGTACCGCTGTTAAATTAACTGGCGTTAGTAGGTCATCCTCTATGTCTGCCCATAGTGGGCGATTGTTGACGGAGTGCATTTGGGCGAGCTGTGCGATCTGGGCTGCTCTATAATAACTATAAAGGTCCGGCACTCCCATGCCCCCCCTCTCTCTGTTAAGGAACATGACGCTCTGTCTTATCCTGCTTTTTTTATTGTTTGCAATAAACTTAAATATAGCTAATTGTAGATCTCTGAGGGCTGTTTTTGTTATCTGAACGGGTAGTGAGCGAAAAAGGTAGAGAAGCCTAGGTAATAAGTTCATCCTTACGGAATTGATGCGCCCTGTCCATGAAATCGGGTATGTATTCCATTTTGCTAGGTCCTCTCTCAGCCCGGACAGCATTGGCTTATAATTTAAGGAGAAGAGGTCAGATGGGTTGGTGGATATCTTGATACCCAAATATGTGATATATTTTGATTGGAGAGACAAGCCCAGTCTATTTGCTAACGTTTCCGCATTTTGTTTGGGTAAGTTTGTAAAAAGAACTTCAGATTTATTAATATTAAGGGAGAGGCCAGATATTTGTCCAAATTGCTTCACTAATTGGAGCAAATTTGGAATGGAGGTGTGAGGGGAGGAAAGAGTCAATAGCAGGTCGTCAGCAAATAGGTTTGCTTTGTATTCAGAATTTTTAATACGGATGCCTTGGATATCAGGAGAGGAACGAATTTTGTTGGCCAGGGGTTCTATTATTAGGGCAAAGATGGCCGGGGAAAGGGGGCAACCCTGCCTCGTACCCCTTTGGATGGAGATTGGGGAAGGCGCGTCTGTGGGGAGTTTAAGGTAGGCTATTGGGGCTGAATAAAGGCATTTGACCGCTTGGAGAAAGGCACCTGAGATTCCTGCCTTTAATAAGGTGGAATGCATAAATGTCCAATCTATCGTGTCAAATGCCTTTTCCATATCCAAGGAAAGCATGGCGAAAGGTATCCTAGAGGCTTTGACTATGTGTAGGATGTTTATTACTTTTCTTAGGTTATCAGGGGCCTGCCTGAGTGGGACAAAACCCACTTGGTCTCTGTGTGTTAGATGACCTAATAGCTTATTTAACCGGGCTACTAATATAGCCGTTAATAATTTATAATCGAGATTTAGAAGAGATATGGGTCTGAAATTCTTAATGTCGAGGGGGTCTCTTTTAGGTTTGGGAATAACTACTATGGTTGAATGTAAAAATTCCGGGGCTGGGGTTTTTCCATCTAAGATGGAGTTAAATATTTTCCTAAGATGGGGTATAAGAATTTTTTTAAACTTTTTATAGTAGATTGCCGAGAAGCCATCGGGGCCTGGAGCTTTACCGTTCTTTAATTTTTTAATGGCTAGAAGTATTTCTAGATCGGAGATTGGAACATTAAGAGTTGAGGCCTTATCAGGTAGTAGGACCGGGATTTTTAGATTTTGAAAAAAGTTTTCAATGGGGGCCCCCGTTGGGGATGCAGGTTTGGCTGCATACAGGGATTTATAGTAGTTTGCAAATTCAGAATGAATCTTAAGGGGGTCGGATGTGATCAGACCTTGTTTAGTTCTGATTTGTAGTATTTTATTATTGGATTGAACTTGTTTGAGTTTTCTGGCCAGCCATGTATTAGGCTTGTTATACTGAGCATATATCTTTGACCTTGTCCATCTAATTGCCTTCTCTGTCCTGGCTGAGAGTAGGATATCTATCTGGCCTTGGGTTTCTTGTACTTGCTTATACAGGTACCTAGAGGGGGTGGAGGCATAGGCTCTTTGTAGCTGGGATAGCTTATGCTCCAAGTTTAGCTGTTTTTCTGTTTTAAGCTTTTTCTTTTGTGAGGCTAGTTTTATGAGTTGGCCTCTAATAGTTGGCTTATGGGCAAGCCACAGGATATCAGGTTTTATTTGAGGTGTGTCATTTAAGCGAAAATAGTTGACTAGATGCTCCTCCAGCTCTAAAACCACTTCGTCATCGGCCAGAAGGCTCTCATTAAGTCTCCAAGGGGGGCGTGCGATGGGGGTTGTGAGGGAAGAACAGGCCGTCCAAACCATGTCGTGGTCCGACCAGGAGCTTATCATATGTCTGGCAAAGACCAGATTCGGTATTAGGGTGGTAGATAATAATATGGCATCAATTCTGGAGTAGGTGTGATGAGGAGCGGAAAAAAAGGTGTAATTGCGGGCACCCGGATTGTGTTCCCTCCATGTGTCTACGAGGTGGTAATCTGCATAGGCTTTATTCAAGCATTTGGAGAGAGACTTCTGCCTCGATGACGGCGGTTGTTGTGATCTGTCTAGGGCTGGATTGGGGGCTATGTTGAAATCGCCTGCCCATACAATTGAGTGTTGTGGAAAGTTATCTAATTGCCTAAGAACTGTATTTATAGCTGTCATGGGGGCTTCTGGGGGGGCGTATAGATTAACCAGGCATATCTTGCGAGATTGTAGTGAACCTATTAGTATGACGTAACATCCCTCCTCGTCCTTTATGCATTTATCAAGAACAAATGGGAGGGAGTTCTTAAGCAATGTCATGACCCCTCTGTGTTTTGTGTCAGCAGAGGATGTGAAAAATCGTTGGTATTGATTATGGAAGTATTTAGGATATGATGATTTCGTGAAGTGCGTTTCTTGTATACAAAGTATATCTGGGCTACACTTTTGATAGTCCAGAAAGGCTTTTCTACGCTTAAATGGGGAGTTTAAGCCCTTTGCATTATGAGAAATTATATTGATTTGATCCTTATTAGACATTTTTGAGATGTTTTAAGGTTATATTTTAAGGGCCGTGGGGTACAGGATTCCCCCCCCCCCCTGGGGCCGCACCCACCCACCCAAGGTCCACCTGTAAAATTAAAACCTGCACATAAACACTTAAACATGGCATTAACAGTGGCCAACATGGCCAAACATTGGTGATATCAGAATTAGTCATTATTAAAAAGGAAAATATCCTTAAGGTAATGAGGAGAGCCGAGGGCGATATTACAGCACCGTCGTCTCTGCTCATTTATTGGGGGCAGCAATAATCCCCTCAGCCTCTTCCAGCTATATTAAAGAACATTATCTGGTTTAACAGTAACATTTTAGTAAAATGTTATTCCTGGTCCTACAGCACCATCTAGTGGGCTGATCTTGCTAGTTACATAATGATAGGTTATGTGCCAGAAAGAAAATAATCCTGCGATGTAATTTAAATGGGGATAGTGAGATGAGGAAATCAATTATATACATAGATCTCTGTATGAGAAATACTTTACTATGCACATATATACAGGCAGCAGGATGAGGATAGCTTTAAGATGTTTATATTTGTGCATACAACCTTTCTTATGTATTGATAAGTGTATTAGAGTTTCGCATAGTTCTTTATATTCCAGGGTCCATAGCCATTTTTCTTCCTTTTCAGGCCCGCCTCATTGAAGATTGCTACCTTCTTTATAGATTGTTATCAAAAGTACTAGATAGGTGGAGGCCAGGCATTAAGCCCAAAGTCTTCTAAAGTCCGATTTTGGGTAGTAAGAATAAGTGGGGCTTGGTCTTATATAGGTGGGGAAGATTCCGGAAGTTTTGTAGATGGTGGAAGTCAGTTGGTGCTCTGGTCTTTTCCTAGTGAATTGCAAAAACTGTATATTTTTTTGGAATATAAGAGAGGATCTATTTTGGGCAGAGCTCTGAAAGTACTTACAGGACCAACTGTCAAGATTGGTCAGTTCCTTTCGGATCCGAGTTCCAGTGTGATCTGGACAGATTATCCTAATCATTAGGAGAATGGCCTGTGGGTGCCTCTGCGGCCGTCAGGTGTTATAACTCATATATTATATCTCGGTGAGTGAGATGGGCGAAGACGGTGCCTTCTGGAGGCCCAGACTCTGGCCGGTCTCGCAGGTTGTAAGGGCAGGGATGTAGATGGGATCGCTTCCATTTGGATACCTGCCTGCTCTAACTGTCGCCGTCCCTCCTCCAGTGAGCGGCTCGTGTAGGTAGTGCCATTAAAAGTAAAAATTAAGGAAAAGGGGAAACCCCACTTGTACCTTACTGATGCTTTCTGAAGTGAAAGTGTCACTGGACGAAGGTTCCTACGGCGTTGGATTGTTGAGGGGGCTAGGTCGGCATAGAGCTGTACCCCTTCTGGTGCTCCTGGGAGAGCCGTGATGTTCCGGGCGGCCTCGAGGATGAGGTCGCGGACCTCCTCGTACTGTAGCTTCAGGATCACATCCCTAGGTAAGTCCGTATTGCGGGCTCTAGCCAGGGCTCGGTGAATCCGTACAATTCGGAATTGGGCCTGGTCCACTTGCGGTAGAAGTGCACTGAATATGTTTAAGGCCGCAGGCTTTAGATCCGTTACGCTCTCTGGTAGGCCCCTAATGCGAATATTAGCCCTTCTGCTGCGGTTTTCCACATCTTCGAGTTTAAGTTCCAGCATCTCTATCTTCTCTGCTTGCTGGTCGATTTGGTGCTTGTCTGCCTCCTGGGCATCGGCCATATCGTCTACTTGTTTCTCCATCTCATCGACCCGATATCCTAGATCTTTGATCTGATCCGTGATGTTCTTAACTGCCTCCTTCAGCTCCAGTCTAAACACGCGCTGGATATGCGCAATGAGGTCCTCGTGTTGTGGAGGGAGTTGGAGGGTCGCATCCAGGTCGGGATTGAAGGCTGGTGGGGAGGAGGTTTTGTCTATCCGGGGTTGATGGCGCGCTCCGGGAGGCCTGATTGTTCGCGTCCGCCATCTTGGAGCTGTTGTGGCGGTGTCCGGACTGTGGCGAAGTTTTAGATGCTGGCGCGGGTGTGGACGTTTTTTGTCCTTCTTTCTCTCTTCCCCTTCCTGACATGTTAGGAAAACAGGGTTCCTTTGTTAGGAGGCTGTAGGAGTGCTAAAAAGTCTCTGGTTATTTGCTGGAAGACAGCCGAGGTACGGAGCGGCAAGGGTTTACATCCGTCCCTTACCAGCGCCGCGCATGCGCCCCAGCATCGTAAGTACTTTTATGTTCTCAATAAGAAAGTAGTACTGAAGAATTTTGTTTTTTGCCTCATGTAATGTATTGCTATTCATTAATGTTGTTTTATGTTTTAAAGGTTAGATGAACTACTGCAGCAGTTAGGCTCTGAGCTTGGTAAACAGAATACCAGATGCCGCTCTGCTGTCATTCCAGAGGAGAGACTATTGGTGACTCTCAGGTGAGAATGACAATTTATATATTATGAGAAGCACACATTTAGTTGAGAAGAAAAACATAACAAATAAAGTAATGTTGCAATGGTACTTCCATATATTGTAACGTCAACAAATCAAAACTACAAAGTAAAGCAGAATGTTTGTTACATGTAAAGTGCACACATTTTTCACAAGCATTCAACAACGCTTAGCAAAGTAACTAACATAAGCTTGTTTAATACACTTTACTGTGTACTGAAAGTGTTTATTGAGTAACATCATAATCAAACAGAAACCGTGTCATCGATGTTTCGCCTTTATTTTGTGCTGACAGATCTTGTGGCCCTTCTAAATTGTGGTAGGTGCGGTGCTCAAATTGCCTGCCTTGATTTTCCAGATAATTGTAAGGCCCCTCAGGTGAAGTTCCGAAACTGCTACCCATGTCATGTTGCCCTCTTCCCATGTGAGGTTGTAATGAAGGCAATGAGGTTTGATAATCCCCTTGCTGTCTCCACATCAGCTGTGACCCTATGGAATGGGGAACAGTAGTTAGCGGTTGCTGTGTCTTATCTGCTTTACCTATGTACTTTTGTGCAAGGTGAATGAGGTCTACATGGAAATCAGCATGAAATTTTGGATAGATCTGTTCTACATATGGCAGTACAGAAAGTAAGAGTTTGTAAGAAGCATTGTCCTCATTTGCACGTTGTCGTTCTCGATTACTTTTAAGAAAATCCAAAATTTCCTTGTAAGTGTTGGTCATTTCTGTTTGTTGTTTCTCGTGCATTTCCTCGTGCATTTCCATTCCCCTTCTCCTCTGTTTACCTCGAGTTGTCCTAGTTGAAAAGAAAGATGTAGAGGGTCTAGTGGGCTGTGAGGATTCCTGCTCACAAGCAGCCTCACTAATGTCAGAGGTGGGTGCTAAAGATGTTGTACTACTCTGACTTTCCTCTTGTGTATTGGTTGTCATAAAACTGTCTTCTGTTCTGTAATAGAAATGATCACAACAATATTTGAAACTGATGTCATGTTCACAAAGTAGTTTATTACATAAACGAAACAAATGTAAATATCAAGAGGTGGATATAATACGTACCTTCGTGGCTCATAGATAGTCCTCAGGAAAGATAAAAGTTCATAATGTTTGTAGGTGGGCTTTGGTACCCTTCCACTTCCACTTCTTTCCATTTTTTTTCATATTCTCCAGATGTTTTTTATATGTGTCTCTCACCGACCTCCATTTATTCATGTAGTGTTCCACTGTATGGAGACAAAATAATTATATATTTGTATTATTTTCCACAGGTTTCTAGCTACTGGACAATCTTATGCTGCACTGCATTTCTCATTTAGGCTGGGCAAATCCACTATATCACGCATTGTGAAAGAGACATGCATCTTGATTTGGAGGAAACTTCATGACAGATATATGCCTGTACCGGACTGTCAACAATGGAAGGAGATAGCAATGAAGTTTTGGTCCAAATGTAAATTCCCAAACTGTATTGGCGCAGTTGATGGGAAACACATCAGGCTCGTCATGCCACCAGCTACTGGGAGTCAATACTTTAACTATAAAAAGTATTTTTCAATTGTTCTCATGGCGGTGGCCGATGCGGAGTACAGATTGATATACAAAGATGTAGGAGCTTATGGAAGTGGTAGTGATTCTCAAATTTTCAGAAATACTACTTTATTCACTCGTTTGGAGGATGGGATGCTGGACCTTCCACCACCAGGACCATGGCCAAGGACCACTAATCCTTTATATCCCTACACTTTCATCGGTGACGAGGCCTTTGCACTTTCAAAACACTTAATGCGCCCCTACTGTGCACGAAATCTCAATTCCACCAAAAGTTACTTTAATTTACGTCTTAGCAAGGCTAGGCGCATGGTGGAATGTACATTTGGAATTCTGGCCAACAAATGGCGAGTATTGCATTCAGCTATTAATTTGAATGTGGACACTGCTGTTGGTGTTGTAAAAGCTGCGTGCATTTTGCACAACTTTGTTGTTGTACATGAGGGTAGTCCTACAGAGGAAGAACATGCTCATCAGCCTCTACCAGGTATTTCGTGGTCAGGAGGCAGGCAAAACACTGAGGCCCTTGTTAATCAAGATCACATGGCAGCCTACTTTTTACGTAGCAAAGGACAAGAAGTGTGACAAATCAATGGCATGCAGAATATTTGTGCTATAAACAGTACTTACAATAAAAAAATGTACTTGATTACAAATGTTTGCCATTATTACATTAATATAAAAATATTATTATTATGTATAGAGATCCCCAGGGCTCTGGTGCAGTCCAGACCTCTGCAACCTCTGTTAATAGACCACTGCTTCCCTGCATACAACCAAACATTACACACCACACTCCACTCACCGGTTTGGTTTTTTTCTTTGGTTGACAAGTCATCCCAATCCTCTGTAAAGTATGCACTTATCTCATGCCAGATCCTTTTGGAAAGTGCAAGATCTTTATACCTGGCATCAGACTTGTCATAGAGGTAAGGTTTCTCCTGGACTTTGGTAACCAGTGCCTCAATTGTGTACTCCATTGCTGCAGTTTGCCTGTCTGAAAAACGTTTTTCAATAAAGCACATACAGGAAACAAGAAGCAGGGCAAAAAAAAAAAAAGCTTTATTTGTGTGCGTTTTTTAAAGCGAATTCGCATGCGATTTCGCATGGAAATTCGCATACGAAACTTCTATGCGATTTCCTATTAAATACATTGTATGCGATTCGCATGCGGTGTGTGCGGTGTCCGAATTCGGATAACTCTGTTGTGCAGATTTTTCCTGCACAAGAAAACGCAACGTTTTCCTGACAAGTGGACACAGGCGCCTTCACTTTTATTGGTTATGCGAATTTGCATGCGACGAACGCATGCGAATTCGCGTTAGTGGAAACGTACCCTGACTGCTAAAGCAGAGGGAAAAAAATGTGCGTTTTAAAGTCTATTATCATATAAATTAAATTTAATGTATGTGTGTAGAATATATATATATATATATATATATATATATATATATATATATATATATATATATACATATATATACATACATACATATGTGTATATATATATATATATATATATATATATATATATATATATATATATATATACCGTAAATACTCGCAAGCAAGCCGACCCGCACATAAGCCGACCCCCCAACTTTTGCCTGAAAAAACAGGAAAAAATGATTGACCCTCATATAAGCCGGGGGTAGGAAATGCTGGCCGCATGATCCCCCCGGTGTGTCCCAGTATAGCTAGTATAGTGCCCAGTATGGGAAGGTAGTGCCTCAGTATAGCTAGTAAAGTGCCCAGTATAGCTAGTATCGTGCCCAGGATAGCTAGTATAGTGCCCAGGATAGCTAGTATAGTGCCCAGGATAGCTAGTATCATGTCCAGTATAGCTTGTAAAGTGCCCAGGATAGATAGTATAGTGCACAGGATAGCTAGTATAGTGCCCAGGATAGCTAGTATAGTGCCCAGGATAGATAGTATAGTGCCCAGGATAGCTAGTATAGTGCCCAGGATAGCTAGTACCGTGCCCAGGATAGCTAGTATTGTGCCCAGGATAGTTCCCAGGATAGCTAGTATAGTGCCCAGGATAGCTAGTATCGTGCCCAGTATAGTGCCCAGGATAGCTAGTATCGTGCCCAGGATAGCTAGTATAGTGCCTAGGATAGCTAGTATAGTGCCCAGTATAGCTAGTATAGTGCCCAGGATAGCTAGTATCATGCCCAGTATAGCTTGCAAAGTGCCCAGTATAGCTAGTATAGTGCCCAGGATAGCTAGTATCGTGCCCAGGATAGCTAGTATAGTGCCCAGTATAGCTAGTATAGTGCCCAGGATAGCTAGTATCATGCCCAGTATAGCTCGTAAAGTGCCCAGTATAGCTAGTATAGCGCCCAGGATAGCTAGTTTAGCACTCCCCCCGCGGCCGCTGCTATTACCTTAGCTCCGCGGCTTCCTATTCCCCTGTCCTGCTCTTAATTCACAGCAGCTCGCCCCACGGCGGCTGCTGCGTGATGACGGAGGAAGTCGCAGAGAGCGGCTTCCTGGTTACTATGGGAACCTCTCTCTGCACTTCCTCCGTCATCACGCAGCAGCCACCGTGGGGCGAGCTGCTGTTAATTAAGAGCAGGTCACGGGAATAGGAAGCCGCGGAGCTAAGGTAATAGCAGCGGCCGCGGGGGGAGCGGGTGGGAGAGGGCGGGGAGGACGACCCTCAGGCACATCACTCGCAAGCAAGCCGACCCCCCAACTTTTGACCCACTTTTTGTGGGTCCAAAATTCGGCTTGCTTGCGAGTATATACGGTATGTGTATAGATAGATGGGAATATCGTTTGAGTATAGAAGTAGAAAGGAATTTTATGAGTTTGTTTAGAAGTCTGAAGGCTGATTAAGAAGAATTAGTATTTTTTATTCTTTCTTAAAATTTTTATTATAGAAGTGTGGTTATTTAGGTAAGTTTTTTTGTAGTAATTAGTCCTATGGAGATTATTTGAAGCAGTGAATAATCTATATGTCCTTTTTAGTAAATTTTTTAAGATGTAAGTTAATTGTCATATTTGTCTAAACAACATCTTAGGTTTTTTTCTCTTAGTTAGATGTTAGAGGTTAGTAAATAATTAAATAATAGGTTTGTCCCTATTTTTTTGGGGAAAAAAATATCAATATAGTTCCTTCTTAGTAGAATCATACTGTTAGTGAATATACCTGCTTCTGTGTTCACTACATATGTGGCAGTCAGGGGCGTAGCAATAGGGGTTGCAGAGGTTGCGACCGCATCGGGGCCCTTGGGCCAGAGGGGCCCCGAAGGGCCCTCCCTCAACTACAGTTTTAGCTCTGTATTGGTCCTGTGCTCATAATAATCACTTCTATAGATTCTTTGAATAGTGATAGTCATTAACAAGCTGTTCCCCATCCCCTTCTTGCACCTCTGACACTGTAGTTGCCATTGGCAGGTTTTGGTGCGCCGTATCAATTGTTATATATAGAGTGCTTGGGGGGCCCCATTGTAAAACTTGCATCGGGGCCCACAGCTCCTTAGCTACGCCACTGGTGGCAGTTTTTAAACAAGTCCAAAGGTTCAGTATAGGAAGTTTTTTTCTTTAATAAGAAGGGTTTTCACCTGAACCTAGTGTCCTTAAATTAAATTAGATTAATTGATGTCAATTGTCACCCAGGTCTATATGTATGTGAACGAAGTTTCCCGTACTGCAGAATAGATTTTGAAGTTTTTATATAATGTCCAAAAGAGGTTCAGATATTTTTTCATAGGCAGCATAGTAAAATCATGTATTATAGTTTGGGGCCAATTTAGGGGAAGGCCGGTTGACTTGTCTGTGTTTTTTGAGACGTGTGAGGAAACTGGAGTGCCTGGAGGAAACCCACGCAGACACGAGGAGAACATGCGGACTCCTTGCAGATGTTGACCTGGCAGGGATTTGAGTCACATTGCAAGGCGAGAGCACTGGCTGCTACGCCAATGTGTTATCCTAGTTTATAGTTTATAGTGTAAAGGGAATTGAGTTTTTAGTACAACCTAATAACCTTATGGATATGATAACAATTGTCACTTAGACCCATAATATGTGTGATTAGAGTTAAAGTTTTATCACATGTTTTAAATTAGTAGTTAGTAATGTTCACTTGAACAGAATTTCTATGGACTACTGAAATAACATTATATTTCAAAGTCATATAAAATTCATATATTATATTCAGTGGTTTACTGCAATCATTCGTAGACATGTTGAAGTGAAATTTTGCTCATATTTTGCTAGGGAATGTTTTAATTAAAACTCCTAACAGATAGATATTTTATAAAAAAAACACACCTACTTTTTGTTGAAATGCTGCCTCATCCTGTAAGCCTCTGATAAAATCCTCCACGTTTTGCTGGTCTGGTACGCCAGTACAAAAAATAAATCCTCATCATAAATAAATCCATCTCTCTGCGCCACACAGAGAGAAGGGAAAAAATGCTCCTCCAAGCCACATTGTTAAAACAAAACACAAATTCCGACATTATGATTCAAATGTTTCTAAGTATCAGTGGCCTCAATTCACGGAGCATTATCAAACGTTTATCAAACACTTTATCAAACGTTTGATAATTTACATCATGGGTAAAATCTCACTAAGGTGTTATATATTTGTTGAACGTTTTATCGGTAAAACATTCGATAAATATATAACACATTAGTGAATTTAAAATGAGATTTTACCCATGAGGTAAATTATCAAACTTTTGATAAAGTGATTGATAAACGTTTGATAATGCTCCGTGAATTGAGGCCACTGTTACGGAGATATTGTATTGTATCTGATCTTAGTTTTGTAAAACTATGAAGCAATCTGTCACCAAGATTTGCATAAAAACACTGAAGCTTCCGCAACATCTGTGTGTGTATGTAATTAACGACATGCATTAACAGAAAAGCCATTTAAGGCTGCACATATAAGTCCAAGTCACTCTTGTTTTCATTTCCTGTTTTTAGTCAGTTTTAAGAATGTATGTTTTTTTTGATAAGCCCAAAGCCCTTACACTCAACATAGGAAAATAAGAACATAAAACCCACAATCCCTGGCTTATCCGTAGAAAAATAGTTTTTATTTTAGTTTGCTTAAACTTCTTTTGACAAAGTGCAGAATTATTTGATGTTGTTATGACAATTATACTGTAGATTTTTCACTGTTTTAAAGGAAGGAAAAAATGGTGTGCTGGTTAGAAGCTTTATCTCTGACAGGATTTTAATTTCAGCTCTGCTTGTTCTGTAGGCCAGTGCCTATTTGTTTAGTGAGGAGACCTTAGGCTTGTCTCTCCAGTGCTGCTTCTGCCTATAGAGTGTGTCTCAGGGACAACCACAGCTTTAGCACCTTGAGCCTACTATGGAGAAAAGGACACTATAAATCCTATTATCCCTTGTAGCCTTTTGCTAACTCTGACCAGACATTAAAATAACTTTAATGTATGGTCAAAGGGGGGAAAGAGGAATATGGGAACTGTCATGTTAGTTTGTTGTCTATACACATGTCCAGCCCTGCCCAGGCCTATTGGTCTGTGTCATGTCATTCAATGTAGTGGTATAGTAAGAATGGGGTAGATATTGCACTAGGGCCGCCTAAGTTCTTTAAATACATCACTATTTAGGGTTTGTGGTATGATTGTGGAATGCCAGGTATGATGGAATGAGAGTGTAATGAAAATGGATATGTGACTTGTAATGGAAGAATGAAAAATGGGAATTCATTATGGTGTAAAAATTCATTGGGAATTTATCCTCTCTGCCATGTATGGAGTCACATACTCGCACGGGTACAGCGACGTCATGCGAACGGGGTATTGCGAGAGATCCATTGGGATCATAGAAGATCCACTAAGTATGTTTTGAAGTTCATGGTGGAGAGTATGAATAATATTAGTATTACAAGAACTAGGAAAAAAAGAGAATTTATTGGATTTTTGCAAAAAGTGAAAGATTTTGGCTCGCACTTTTTTCTTTTCCTTTCTTCGCAGAAACAACTTGCCAGATACCTATCCTGAGGAGGGTAAAAGCTGACTACCTGACCAGAGCCCATCCGGAGGTAATCTGATTAGAGGGAGCCTATCCAGAGAGACCCATCCAGAGGGAGTCTGACCAGAGGCTATCTTGAAGCTATCTTTAGAGGGATGTCTTATTGGATCCACAGATAAGATTGGGTGAAGTAGATCGACTAAGTCCTGAGTGATTGGAAAAAGAGACTTTTCATCAGGTGGACAGAAGCAGCGTGCTAAGACTTTTCTGATAGAAGTTTCAAGGTTGCTCGTGTCGTCTGTTGAAGAATGGAACAAGATCTGGATCTTAGATCCAGGAAGATTGTATGGATTATGGGCCACTTATGTGTATTGGGCTCATAGAAAATATTAATAGCGACTATGGGGAAAACTTTGGCTTATCTAAGGACAATTTTTTGTTTTTCTGCTGATTTGTTACACCGTATGAAGTATGACTTCATGAGCATTCATGAGATTATCCCCCAATGTGTACTGATCTTTTCTGAAATCATTCCCAGACGGTTGTGGATTTTTCCCCAGAATAGGTTAAGGGTAATTAAGATATTCATTAATAGGGCATTATCTAGATCTCTGCCAACTATAGGGGGATTTTCTTATTGGCATAATAAGTTTGAGGGTTCTCGGCCTAACTTATTCCGCTCTGATAGGGTTCACTTGTCTGATCAAGGATTGGATATTTTCAATACCGATCTTAGATCGATAATTGAATCAGCCACTATGAGGGGTGGGCTACGGTATTAAGGATATTATAGATTGGGAGTTAATTGTAAGTCACATTGGGCTTGATTCACAAAGCGGTGCTAACTGTTAGCACGCCTGTGAAAACCCCCTTAGCACGTCTAAACAAGCTTTTCGCGCATAAAACTTTACGCGCGCAAAACTTTATGTGCGTAAAACTTTACGCGCGTACTGCACAGAGTGCAGGGCGCACCGCGCGAAGTGCCCATTAAAGCCTATGGGACTTAGCGCGCGTAAAACATTGCGCGCGTAAAACTTTGCGCGCGTAAAACTTTACGCGCGCAAAGTTAGCGCACGATCTGATTGAGAAATCCGGTGCTAACCTACTTAGCACCCTGGTTAGCGCGTCTAAAGACTTTAGACGTGCTAAGTAGGTTAGCACCGCTTTGTGAATCAAGCCCATTATGGGTTATTGCTTTCTAAATAGTAAAAGCCTTTATTTCTATTATATCATCCTTTAGGTAAAGATTAGGATTAGGGGTTTTTGTAAATTAGATAATGGGATGATATGTAATGAGCTAATATTTTTTATAAGTAATATATATATATAGAGCAATCTTTTAAATAAGGTCAAAAATTAGGATCTCTTCTGAAGTATGTAATTATCAATTACTAAATAACGCCAAGTGCTGTTGATCCAGGGATTTTTTCTGATTGCCATTTTGGAGTCGGGAAGGAATTTTTCCCTTTATGGGGCTAATTACACTATGCCTTATAAGGGTTTTCGCCTTCCTCTGGATCAGCTGTGAAATGGGCTGGTGTTGTACTTTGTTCTCTGGTTATACTTCATGTACACACATCTTTCTTTCAACCCAAATAACCATAACATTGTATAATGATCAGACAGCAATATATATATATATATATGTATACACACACACGTATATGTGTTACTACACATATAATTCAGCAGGCCTGATCTCAGTGGGCGATTTTCAGGGAACAAGTCTCCTACTTTTTGATACCTTGGTCTTTAGTAGATTCAATTTGGCCATAATTGTTTTGCTAAGTTTTGCTAGGGTCCATGTTGCTATTGTGTTTTGTCTTATCCTGATTATGAATATAGTTGCTGAGTGTCTATATGTGTGATTAGCAGAGTCCTTCTAGTATGGTTAAATCTGAAGGTAGCCATCATTACAGTTGTCCTGTTAGTCCTGACCTTGAAAGAGTATCTATGGCAGCGGTTGCTATTAGTTACATCTTTTTCTGCTTTGATTTGTAGTGTGTCTGTATAGATATTTACCATTATTGTGGTAAAAAGTCGATTAGCTAACATTCCCTTCCCCTACTAAATCAGAGTTTGTTTATCAGTTTATCTGAGCAAGCATAACAGGCATTAGTTGGTATGATTGGTGTAATGGACTACAATTTCACAGCACCACAGTTGCCCTGAGCAACCGGATTGGTATATTCCTGCTGTGATGTGTGTATTCCCTTTCACAAATATGTCCTGTACTGAGGCCTGCAGCTACGTTTGTCTTGCTTAGTGGGCTCTGGCAGTACTCCTGTGTTTCTGATCTCAGCCTCTATACTCTGGGCATTAAGGCCTGAGTATGATTGTAGTTGGGTTGGTGTTATCCTTCAACCCCCTGTTTTAACAGGAATGTGTAACTTAGAGTAAAGACTACAGAGATAGCTTGGAGTACAGTGGCTGATGGAAGGTGAGAAGTCTGCCATGCCTCACAAACAGTTTGTGAACTAAATTGTAGAGTCAAGACCACCCTCTCCCAAATCTCATAGCTTGTTGCATAGCCACCTTATGCAGGAGTTAGTTGCTACCATAAGGGTTTTTGACCTTGGCCTATCTGAGGCCTAGTATTTAGACAAGCCTTTTCTAAAATAGAACAGATGGAAGTTTCTCTTCAAGTAAGTGCTGAGATAAGAAAGCTCCTCATATTGATCTAAGAGAAATATTCCTGCCGCGGGCTAAATTAAACACATGAGTGCACTCACATATGTAGTCCGCATAAGATTTTTGCTAGATTACATCAGGAAAAATAATTATTGGGTTTTTACCTGATTAATTTCTGATTTGTTTTTTTTTCTGATTTTTCTGATTTGTTTGTTTGACCATTGGATTGGCCAAAATTGTTTAATTGGTTGTATAAGGTTACAGGTCAGTTAATCATTTGCTTTGCTAGAAGTACTTTACCAAAATAGCTATTCATGTTTTGAACATTGTTTTATATTAGGAGACTTCAACCAAAATTTTGCCCACAGTGATGCTAGCTCTGCCTGTTTTAGGTATTGGCTTTAGTATGGTCATCTTCTTCCTTTGGAGGAAATGACCAAAGGGGGGACTGAAAGGGTGTGTAGGTATATATGTATATATATATTAGTATATAGATCAATTTCATATACAAGTATACATGTATCTAATCAGTTGATATTAAAGTGTCTTCAGAACAGTCAGCCTCACATCTCTCACATCTGTGCAGGAAAAGCTGGCTGTATGAAACCCAGAATAGTCAAATTCTCCTTTATGGGCAAATCCCCTAAGTGTCCCCAATGTGGACACCTGTATGGTCATAAATAACATATTTTCCCCGTGATCATTGAACTGTGTTATTTCTTGTAAATCACATGACAGCAAACCCTGTATTCTGTAGCATATAAGGACAAGGATAATCATCATAAAGCAGCATAATTTGTGCTCACATCTTGTGTGTGTGTGTGTGTATTTTGTTAACCCTCTTATGTCCTGGCACCAGGAACCGAAGTAATCTGAAGCATCTGAAATCTGACTAGGTCGTGGCATGACTTTAATAGTAACCACTCCTTTCACATATGAAAAAGTGCTCATTCTGAAAATCCAATCCAGGTACACATTTCCAAAATACTGGAGTATAGAGTATATCAACTTTACCAAGAAAGGACAGGCTTCATCTAAGAGGCACAAAGGTACACCCCCCTAAAACATACACATCACCCCTTAAAAATCAACATGTTTCGACATTAATGTAATCTGGTCTTCATCAGGAAAATAAAAAAGGTGCAGTGCTCAACAGTGCATAATAACAGTGGAACAGAATGTAGCCCAAGTCAGAGCCAACCTGATAATGGCTCACAAGTAAGTATTTATAGGGATGTACTCCACCCAAATCAATTAACCAAGTAGACACCCCCTATTTAATCTGCACCTGAGTAGAAAGGCGGTCACGGGGCGGGGACCAGGAGGAAACCAGAATATCAACAGTCAGTATATATCATCCCACTGTCCACAAGCAATCCCACATGCCTTTGCACCATTTAAAATAAAAAGCTAATCTTATACATCTCATCTATATCAAACAGACAAGTTGTCATTTCCCCATACATCTCAAACCTCATATTGTCACTCATATTATAAACCCTGTAGGGTTAACCGGTCAGAATGGTCCTCAGAGGTCAAATAACTATGCTGCTGTTAGATACAACAGGTCTAATGGTTCCCCTTTTAATAATCATAACTTCATGCCTAAAAATATGTGACACAGGTGTCGTCGGGAAATGTAGCACTAGTCAGTGATCGATTGCCATTACCCTACCAAATAAAACCGAAGCGACAACTATGTGTTCTCTGAGGACCTTCTGTTCTAAACCTCCCATATTTTATTCTGGGGGAGGTATTTAGATAACGTCTTAATTTTGTGGGAGGGCCCAGTAAATATCTTTAAGGATTTCGTTGATTTATTGAATAAAAATGACGTGGGCATGTTTTTCACATCGGAGATTGATGCTGTGAGAATCAATTTTCTGGATGTGACTATCCAGAGGGGTGACGATGGTAGCCTGTGTATAGAGATCTATAGAAAATAGACATCTACAAATTCCCTCCTACATTGGACGAGTCAACACCCTCAGTCGTTAAAAGCAGGAATACCTGTGGGGCAGTTCCTGCGGGCAAAACGCAATTGCTCCACGATGGAGGCGTTTGAAAAAGAGTGCGAAACACTATGGCTATCATTCATGAACAGGCTGTCGGTAAAGAGAATCAGTGCGGGAAAACACAGCTGGCGGATTTTTAGACTTCTGGGTGGGCATTCATAAAAAAGTATCCATGTGCGGAAGCAATGCGGAGATTCCCCGAACTAAGCTGGCGGTAGGCAGGCGGTAGGCTTGCGGAGACACGGAAGCTGCCGAGTTGATACATTTCTCCGTGTTCCGCTCTGCTGCAGCTGCCTGGGAGGTCTGTGTGTCTCCATTCACTTACATTGGTATCGCCACATCAGAGGGAGCGGTACTTCCCGACCTCACACCGCTTGCGGTGATCTTTATGAATGAACATTTTGCTACATTTGTATCGATAATCACAGCACAAGGCGGTGATTTATCACTCTGCTCGGTAGTGTCATTTTTCCATGCGGGATATTTCAGCAAAAAACATATCCACCAAGAGTAATCAATCGTGCATACGCTAGAGTGACTTGCACTTCACGATCTAATCTTTCATGTAATAATACTGTGAGATCTAAGGAAGGCGAAAAAGGAAAAGTTTGTAGAATGATTACCACTTTCACATCACAATCTCAGGAGATATATCGGATACTCAATAGACATTGGTTTATTTTATGCTAGGATGAGGACTTATGTCATGTAACCGTATGTCATATGTAGACCACAGGTCACATATAGGGGATCAAAGAACCTGAAGGACCACCTGGTACATACATTGTATACAGAGAGTAAACAATCGGTTGGTACCTGGTTACCCAATTCCCCTAAAGGAATGTACAGATTTGGACATTGCAAAAGCTTGCAATGTGGTGTCACAGCGCAAATTCTTTGTAGACCCCAAAAACCAATGCCGCTATGGTATACTCACCTTTTTGAATTGTAGGAGTAAAGGCGTGGTTTATGTAGCAGAATGTACGTGTCCCAAATTTTATGTGGGGGAGACGACCAAGGAACTAAGAGATAGGTTCCTGGAACATATGGGTGCAGAGGTGGCCTTAGAGTACGCGGGGCCTGGGGCGAGTGTCATATGCGGGGCCTAGAAGACATATGCTGTGGATACACACACACACACACACACACACACACACACACACACACACACACACACACACACACACACACACTGTGGAAGCACACACTCTGTATAGGTTAGATAAGTAGGTGCCTCCAGTATAGGTTAGATAGGTAGGCCCCCTGCAGTATAGATTAGATAGGTAGGTGCCCTGCAGTATAGATTAGATAGGTAGGTAGGTGCTCTGCAGTATAGATTAGACAGGTAGGTGGCCTGCAGTACAGATTAGATAGGTAGGTAGGTACCCTGCAGTATAGATTAGATAGGTGCCTGCAGTATAGATTAGATAGGTGCCTGCAGTATAGATTAGATAGGTAGGTGCCTGCAGTATAGATTAGATAGGTACCTGCAGTATAGATTAGATAGGTAGGTGCCTGCAGCATAGATTAGATAGGTGCCTGCAGTATAGATTAGATAGGTAGGTGCCTGTAGTATAGATAGGTGCCTGCAGTATAAATTAGATAGATAGGTGCCAGCCTGCAGTATAGATTAGATAGGTGCCAGCCTGCAGTATAGATTAGATAGGAAGGTGCCTGCAATATAGATTAGATAGGTGCCTGCAGTATAGATTAGATAGGTAGGTGCCCCGCAGTACAGGTTAGATATGAAGGTGGCTGCAGCGGTGGGGAGAGCGGGGCATAGTAGTTAAAACTCACGTGTCTTCCTCCGATCCTCACAGCTACCATCTATTTTCTCTCCCAGCATCTGTGTATTGGTTACAGCGCCCCCTGTGGTGACATGCGGTCACGTCATCATAGGGGGCACTGTTACCAATACACAGATGCTGAGAGAGGAAATAGATGGTAGCTGTGAGGATCGGAGGAAGACACGTGAGTTTTAACTACTATGCCCGCTCTCCCCACAGCTGCAGAGGGTGCGGGGCCTCTTCAGGCGCGGGGCCTGGGGCGATTGCCCCACTTGCCACCCCCAAAGGCTGGCTCTGTATGGGTGATATTGAGAACAAACGCAATACTCCAGTAGCATGGCATATGAATGAACATAATGGCAGGTTGAGTGACATTAAATTTTGGGGTGTACAATTGTGGGAGCTGGAACCTAGGGGTGGCAATTTGGACAAACAGTTACGACAGATTGAGGCGAAATGGATTTACCATTTGAATTCACGCACTCCATATGGCCTTAATGAGGGTTTTACGTTTGCTCCGTTTATATGATGATGGCTACGGTCTCTGTGAATAGGAGCTTTACTGATCGTATCTATCTGTGGTGTTGTGCTGGTTTCCCCGCCATATTGGTGTCACTGCATCTAGATATGAGCTATTTTAGCTCATTACGCCATTTGCTATTATAGTGGCGACATGTATCTACAGATATATGTGTATTCTGCCCCTATCCCTATCTCTATCCCCCCCCCCCCCTTTTTTTGTCTGCACCTTATGGAACCTCTTTGCCTGCCCCCCCAAATCTTTTCACTCTGTTTTCAAGACGTCAGATATGGATCTTGGGTCCATGGGTCTTGGGTCTTTTCCTGATTAATTTAAATGACCTATAAATACAATAGATATTTTACATCAGGGATAGCTGTTGAAGTGATCTATATTGTAATGGGTTGACATAGCGTTACGCTGACAATGGGATGCTTTTCACCCCGTATTGTTCTACATGCTGGATGTTCGGAGGGGCGGAGCTGCGCAGCGCTAACAGCGAGTAGTGGAGATGGCATCACCGTGACAACGGGATGCCTCCTGCACTGACCTACTCGACGTGTACAGCAGTCGGTAGGTGGAGTCACGCTTCGGTGACGTTGTGCGAGTAACTGATAGGCGGCCGGAGTATACTGAACCGCCTACCTAGTCGGGAGGCTGTGTGGGGATTTTTTGCCAATATGATGTCTCCCATTGTATTATTAGAGACTAGCCAACCTGAGTCCATTTGAAAACGGGCTCTGGGTCTGTCACCGCGCACGCTCCCACCACGTGCGCACCTCCGACGTGCCCGCCGCATGCACAAGCCCGCCGCGCGCCCACACACACGCGCCCTTTGCCCCCCGATGCGGGCCGCGCGTCACTCCCCCTCGGTGTCTCTGCATTCCTGCGCACGCCCGCCCGCTCAGTGGATCGCAAAGGCGCGCACGCGGGGATATGGATTTGCGGAGACTCTTGGGGTTTTATTAGGTAGAATGACGGCAATCGATCACTGACTAGTGCTACACTTCCTGATGACACCTGTGTCACATATTTTTAGGTATGAAGTTATGATTATTAAAAGGTGAACCATTAGACCTGTTCTATCTAACAGCAGCATAGTTATTTGACCTCTCAGGACCATTCTGACCGGTTAACCCTACAGGGTTTATAATATGAGTGACAATATGAGGTTTGAGATGTATGGGGGATATGACAACTTGTCTGTTTGATATAGATGAGATGTATAGGATTTGATTTTTATTTTAAAGGGTGCAAGGCATGTGGGATGCGTACGAGAGGAAATAGGCGCAGGAGACTTGGGTGCAGGATACAGCCGGTATATGGCTGATCCTGCTGCTGCACAAGTCTCGGCCGTGTTAAATACTATTCCCCCTGCAGGCTGCCATGGATGGTGGGGAATGAAATAATTTGGCTTCCAGCAATTGCTGGAAGCCAAATTATTGCGTTTTAAAAGTAACTTCAACTCCGTCTTCTGACAGTGCCGAAGTTACTCCCAAGTCTCCTGCGCTGGATTTACTGTGTTCGTGTGGGATTGCTTGTGGACAGTAGGAGGATATATACTGATTGTTGATATTCTGGTTTCTTCCTGGTCCCTGCCCTGTAACCGCCTTTCCACTCCAGTGCAGATTAAGTAGGGGGTGTCTACTTGGTTAATTGATTTGGGTGGAGTACATCTCTATATATACTTACTTGTGAGCCATTATCAGGTTGGCTCTCACTTGGGCTACATGCTGTTCCACTGTTATTATGCACTGTTGAGCACTGCACCTTTTTTATTTTCCCGATGAAGACTAGATTACATTAATGTCGAAACATGTAGATTTTTAGGCGGTGATGTGTATGTTTTAGGGGGGTGTACCTTTGTGCCTCTTAGCTGAAGCCTGTCCTTTCTTGGTAACGTTGATATACTCCATACTCCCGAATTTTTAAAACATGTACCTGGTTTGGATTTTCAGCATGAGCACTTTTTCAAATGGACTTAAAGGAATTTATTTTGATGATAATGGGTGTTTATCCTGACTTTTGACATCCCTATCATTTATGTACTCATGACACTGTGATATATTTTTGCCAGAGTGTCCACTTATAGTCCATCTGAATTTTCTAACCCCCCCTCCATTTTCATGTTATATGTTGGTGGTGGTGTGGCCCAGTTGTTATTTTAATCAGTATTAATAAAAGTTATATTTTAGGTATTACATATACCATTTAGGAAGGGCTTCTGTTAGGGGCTGTGCCTCAGTTCCAGTGTGTGGTTGTCAATATACCCCCAATCCTATCAATCCTAGTCGAGTGTTTTGTTACTACACATTTTTTCCCAGGATATATTGTGCACATTCTACAACCTTACTTGCCAAACATACTCGTTTCTAGGCAAAAATGCAACACAATCTATAAGGGCGTGAACAAGCTTTTCAGCAACACATTAATGTTACAGCATTGTTGAAAAGCACACAGAAGCCCACTAGAGTGTTTAGGCTGTAAGGCAGATTTCACACTTATCCATGCAAATTCCACATGCAATTTTTCAAATTTTTTTTGCAATTTAAGTCAGAAAAAAATGGGTCAAATGTAATGCTACTGAAAGACATTGGATAAAACACACAACACACACAAATTCGAGTAAGAGTGAACTCTTACTCGAAATTGTGTTAAAGGACACGCAAGGTGAAAATAAACTTGTATCTATCCTCCTGCCCCCAAAAATGACTTAAGATATTGCACAGTTTTATTTTATATTTAACCACTTGCGGACCGCGTCACACCGCTGGGCGTGCCTGCGGCGGCAGCCGCCAGGCCCGTCTAATGCCAATCGGCGTCAGGTCATTGAGCAGTGGTTTGCAGGCGATCGCGCGCGCATTGGCCAGCATGCAGTGCGGCCCCCCTCTGTCATCAGCCCGCCGGCCAATTAGCAGTGCCGGCGGGCTGTATCTTTACGATCTAGCCAATAGTAAAAGTATAATACATGTTGTTTAGCAAACAACATGTATTATACTGGCTGCCTCCTCCTCTGGTGGTCTCTTCTGCGTCGATCGACCACCAGAGAGGACAGACAGCCCTGTAAGTAGCAAACACACACATTTTACACACATTTAGGCACATCTGAGCCCCTGATTGCCCTCAGACCCCCCCCCCCTCTGATCACCCCCAGTGCATGGTTTACAACTGATCTCCCCCCCCCTTATAACTCACTGTCACCTCCTGTCAGCACCTGTCACCCCGTCACATACCCATTAGATCAGGTCCTAATCAGCCCCCTGTGGGCGCCTGATAAACCCCCCCCCCCCCGACCTAAGATCCCCCTCTGATTCCCCCCCCCCCCTCCACTATTGTTTACCTACATCTCCCCTGTGTAACAGCCTTCTTTTCATCCCCTGATCACCTGTCAGTCTCACCCATTAGATCAGGCCCAGATCAGCCCTCTCCAGGCGCCTGACACAAGATCCCCCCTGCTATTGTTTACATCTGATCTTCCCTGTGTAAGGCCAGTAAACAGCCTCCTTTACATCCCCTGATCACCAGCTGTCACCACCTGTCACTCACCCATTAAATCAGGCCCTAATCAGCTCCTGATCAACCCCCCCTGCCCTCAGATACCCCCCTGATAGCCCCCCCCCCTGCTATCGTTTATCTCTGATCTCCCCTGTGTAGGCCTGTAAATAGCCTTTTTTTTCATCGCCTGATCACCTGTCAGCACCGGTCAGTCTCACCCATTAGATCAGACCTTAATCAGCCCTCTTCGGGCGCCTGACCACTCCCCCTGCCCTTAGATTCCCTTCAGACCCTCCTCGTATCCCCCCCCCCCCCCGCTATTGTTTAAATCAGATCTCCCCTGTGTAAGGTCTGTATACAGCCTTCTTTTCTTCCCCTGATCACCAACTGTCACCACCCTTCAGATCAGGCCCTAATCAGCTCCTGATCAACCCCCATGCCCTCAGATCCCCCCCTGATAACCCCCCTTGCTATTGATTATCTCTGATCTCGCCTGTGTAGGCCTGTAAACAGCCTTCTTTTCATCCCCTGATCACGGTCACTCACCTATCAGATCAGCCCCCTGCGGGTGCCTGATCCCCCCTCCCTGTATTAACAGTTAGGCCAGTTAGATTGCTAGGCCCCTTTGTTAGGTAGTTAGTCATAGCTCCCAACTGTCCCTCTTTTGGAGGGACAGTCCCTCTTTGGGAGACCTGTTCCTCTGTCCATCTTTCCTCCTTTCATTACTTTGTCCCTCTTTCTATGTAAATATATATCTTTCTCTACCAAAAAATCTGTTTGATTGACTCCTTTAAATTGATATATGACTAATTTTAAAATGTTAATATGAAGGAAAATGAACCAGGGTAGAAAGGACTAGTGTGGTTTGAACTATAAAACAACATATTTTTCTTATGAAATCTTTATGGTATGCCTGACTAGGGGTGTGGCAGGGGCGTGATTTAATTGTCCCTCTTTTTCATCTCAAAAAGTTGGGAGGTATGAGTGTCCGTATAAACGGTGTATTACTATTTGTGCCTTAATGGAAGAGCATGTCTGGACATTTATGTTACTATGAGAGATTTGCAGTGAATCTAGTTGATCAGCCGGGGCCTTGAGCAAAGCCTGTGTTTCATAAATGACTTTTTACAACCACACAACATCTGCATATGAGTAAATAACAAACAGCAAAGACAATGGCCCAGCGAACGGCCATTGAGGAAATGGCTACACAAGCTGAGAGGAAGCTGAGTTATCCGGTTTGTCAACACAAGAGTTTCTGGGAAGGACATGTCCTCTTTCAACTGAAACCAATAATAACAACCAGGTTTGAGGAGCTTGTTAAGGTGCCCATACACTCGTCAGATTGGCAGCAGATAGATAAGAAATGCATCTGATGATCTATCTGATGCGTTTTTAGAACATTTTTTACCAGGATAGAATTCCAAAAGATTTCGGTTTGAAATCTATTGAAATTCGATCTGATGGCATTTTTTTGCCATCAGATTTCCATTAAGGCCAATGCAAACTGATAAGCAATCTCATCAGATCGACCTAAATTTTCCACCCTGCAAGTTCGATGGAAATCCATCGAAATCGATCGAAATCGGCCGTCGATCGGTCGATTGGCCAACCGATTTGCAATCGATTGATCGATCGATCGATCGGGATCGATCGGTCGGCCAGAAAATCGGCTGAGTGTATGGGCTGCTTTAATCTGGTATGGCGAAGGGCTGTGCTAACTGCAAGTGGACTGGCTACAACAACCCCAACAGGTTCCTCTCCTCCCCCCAGCTGCTAGGGGCAGGAACGATTGATGTATAACACAGAGGAGGGGTCTACCTGTGGTGACGCTGGTAGACGTGAGATGATAATGGATTCAGGGCACAGCTAGCGAATGCGGTGTGTATGGATTGTCAGGTTAGACTAATAATGCTCCTTGTAGTAATGTACACTGAGCCCGAAATTATGTAATCATATATTTCATATACTGTAACATATATATATGTACATAAATTCCCTTGTATATAACCCTTTGAAGGGACCTCTAGTGTCCGGTCATTAATATAGAAATATGTAACATTAGCTAGAGTACATTCTACAATGAGTTACTGTCAGTTAGCGCCCAGCCTACTACACCCCAGTAACTATTTAGTCGCTGATTAGCGTCATCACTGTCGCTAATCAGCATTGGTTCTATGTAGTATCTGTAAATGATCAGTACTGATCACAGTCAGATCTATATAAGTATGTTAGGGTCACCTTAGTGCGTACGTACAAAAAGGGCGCCCGGACAAAAAGGGCGCGGGGTGTAAACTCTAAATAATAATTAATCATTAATAGGGTTTATAAAAATAGTGTGCTATATTTCGTTTACAAATAATGTTTAACAAAATTATAAATCATTAAATAATGTTTATGAAATCGGAAATTGTGAAAACGTTAATCTTCCCTGTTTCTAAAGTTAAACTTATAATTACGTTTATTAAAAAAACAATAATATATGTTTAATTGTTATAATTCTATATTATTGTGAATAACCTTCATTTACGGTTTGTTCTTATAATAAAATCTGAAAATATTCTTTATAACGATGATATAAATATAACTACGTTCGTAATAAGTGTTGTAAAACATTAGTAATTATTACTAAAATTTTACTAAAACTATACCTAAGCCTACTCTTACACAGAACCCTCCCTGTACCTATCCCTAACCCCTAGACCCCCCTGTTGGTGCCTAAACCTAAGCCCCCCCCTGTTGGTGCCTAAACCTAAGACCCCCCCTGTTGGTGCCTAAGTAACCCTCCCTGTACCTACCCCTAACCCCTAGACCCCCCTGTTGGTGCCTAAACCTAAGACCCCCCTGTTGGTGCCTAAACCTAAGACCCCCCTGTTGGTGCCTAAACCTAAGACCCCCTGTTGGTGCCTAAACCTAAGACCCCCCTGTTGGTGCCTAAACCTAAGACCCCCCCTGTTGGTGCCTAAACCTAAGACCCCCCTGTTGGTGCCTAAACCTAAGACCCCCCTGGTGGTGCCTAAACCTAAGACCCCCCTTTATTATGTGGATAATAATGTTTTACTAATTGTGGATGCAAAAAATATTTTGCAATGTACGTTACGTACTGATCGCTTTATTTTGTGAATAATAATGTTATACAAACAGTAAGGGATAAAACTTTAAATAATGTTTTAATTAGTTAAATAAGATTAATATGTTTAGTATTTTTATAAACGTTATTCGGCACGGGTGCATTTTATAAACGTAAATCACCACAAGCACACTTATAAATCATTAAAAATCTCCTGGCGCCGTTTGTAAACGTTATTTATGTCCTGCGCCCTTTTTTCCTGCTCGGCGCCCATTAAACGTTATTTATTATAAGAGTGAATGGCCTGCGCCCTTTTGTCCAGCTTCCCACCTTAGTGTAGGCTTCACTAAAAACGTAGTGTTTACCCAATCAGGCCTGATCGTTTGGCCGCACTTGCATTTAGCCCGCCCCACCGCAGCGACAGAAATGTTTTCTTTCTGATCACTGCAAAAACACAATACTATAGCTGCGGCGCTCTAAAGATCAGTATTGATTTTTTTTTTTTTTTTTTTATCAAAACTGAGCTATTGCAGCTGTTTACTTCACAAATACTCCAGTTTGCTAGACAGGTGCATTTTTTTCCTGGGTAGTCTCTCAGAGGAATATCCCCTAAATATAGCAGCCAAAAATGGCAAGAAAGGGGTATTCCCTGGAAGAGGCCTACAGTATTGTGGCCCAGTCGGGTGAGAGCGAATCATCCGGGTCAAAATTTGAACCTGTAGACAACAATGCGGTGAGAGGAACAGAGGCGCCAGAAGAGTAAAAACAATCTTTAAAAAGTTTAAAAATGCTTTGAAGGCAGCGGTGGACTTACCTTCTGCAAGCAGACACTAGAAACTGTCAATTATATAAATATACGGTTTATTGGCATACTCCACGATAAAGTGCAACGCGTTTCGCAGGCGTAACCCTGCTTCCTTAGGCAATAAAAGTAGGGGAGTATACAATTGTGGACAGAAACAATTGGGGAGTACATCAGAACCCAATGCTGTATATCTTACATTTAATTCAGTGGTTAACAGGATTTCAACATATAAATAAATATATATGTATATAAAATGTCATAAAAAAGTTCTAAAAAATTATCAACAGAGAGAGAGAGTAATAAACGTTCCAAAGATGAAAAATCTATAAAAAGGTGCAATAGTAGCAAGATATGTGGTATATGGAAGGAGAAAAATGGAATATCCGGGGTGGTTCATATATAATATATATAATACGGAAGAGAAGAGAAAAGCGCCGGCACTGCTGTCATATACTATATTCCAACATCAGTAAAATCGTGCAGTGATGAAGATCATTATCCATACAAAAATGGAGAAACACATACCGTTGGTGGCTGTGGATGGTGCGGTGGGTGCAGAGCCTGACGGCCGTTTCGCGCGATTTGCGCTTCTACGGAGGCTACCCTCTGCACCCACCGCACCATCCACAGCCACCAACGGTATGTGTTTCTCCATTTTTGTATGGATAATGATCTTCATCACTGCACAATTTTACTGATGTTGGAATATAGTATATGACAGCAGTGCCGGCGCTTTTCTCTTCTCTTCCGTATAATGATGTGACTTTGGCCTGAGCACGCTGAGGATTTACTCCACACATACCCCTGTATGGGACTGTGCAGCTCCCCTCTCTCCCTCCTCCTCCCTGGATGCAAAACGGTTTCTGCAGTGCCAGCAATTCCTTTCTTCTCACTACCACACCATCTATAATATATATATAATCTATTGTCCATATTGAGGTGGCTCAAAAATAACCTTAAAGGGCAACTGAAGTAAGAAGGATATGGAGGCTGCCATATTTATTTCCTTTTAAACAATACCAGTTGCCTGTAGACAACAATGGCTCTCTGACCGATAGCGACGATGAGGAGGTTGGGGTCCCTATTAGCGCCAGGCGTACCCAACCCCATGTCATAGGACCGCAGGTGGTGCAGGATCAACCTCAAGAGCAGCAAAGTGGTGCTAGTGCTGATCTAGGATTTAATGGTGAGGCATGCAACAGCAGCGCAGCACATCCTGGACTTGAAACCAGTACTGCCGTATACCCTGGTGAAGTGGCGAGCACCAGCATGGCAGTTGAAACTGGTTCGGTGGCACATGCAGTAAGACCCCGGTTGCAAATATCAGAAACATGGGCCCGTAGTACCCCTAGCCTCCCAGAGGTGCTGGCAAACCCAGATTAGGAGTCCCCTTATTCCGCCGCACCCGTAGTGCCCCATTTCACCACCCAGTCTGGAGTCCAGGTGGAGACAGGTAATCTAGGATTGGCCCTAGACACTTTTCATCTGTTATTCACTGAGGATCTCTACGGCTTAGTCGTGGCAGAGACCAACCGTTACACCACACAATTTATCACCGCCAATCCGAGAAGCTACCATGCCCAGCCTTTTCGGTGGAAACCAGTCACAGTTTCCGGATTTAAAATCTTTTTGGGCCTTCTCCTCAACCTAGGTCTAACTAAAAAGAATGTATTGTTCTCCTATTGGTCTACGCACCCAATACATCACATGCCGATGTACTCTGCTGCCATGTCCAGGGCACGTTTTGAGACCAGCCTGCTCTTCCTGCACTTCAATGACAACACAACCTGTCATCTAAGAGGCCACCCTGCTTACGACTGGCTCCACAAAATTTGACCCCTCACAGACCACCTGTCATCGAAATTTGCAGATGCTTACACCCTGGAACAGAACATCTGCATAGACGAGTCCCTGATACATTTTACCAAGCGCCTTGGCATTAAGCAGTACATCCCAAGCAAGCGTGCCGGTATGGGGCCAAGCTGTATAAGCTCTGTGAAAGGGCCACAGGCTATACATTCGTTTTAGGGTCTATGAGGGAAAAGACTCAAAATTGGAGCCAGTCGGATGCCCTGACTACCTGGGGTGCAGTGTCAAGATTGTGTGGGACTTGGTGTCAAACTTATTCCACAAGGGGTACCATCTCTACATGGACAAATACTACACAAGTGTGACTGTCAGCATTTGAAGATAGTCGAAATTCCCTGCTGTGGCACCGTGCTGCCTAGTCACCGGGGCTTCCCCCAACAGCTCACTAGTACCCGACTTGTATGGGGGGAGAGGGTTGCCTTGTGTAACGAAGACTTTCTTGCAGTGAAATGGAAGCAAAAGAGGGACGTTTCACTTCTGTCCACCATTCATGGAGACACGACAGTCCAAATTGAACTAGCAACTGGAGACGTTGAAAAGCCCCTCGCCGTCCACGACTATAATTTATACATGGGAGGGGTAGACTTCAACGACCAGATGTTGGCTCCCTATTTAGTTTCCTGAAGGACCAGACGCTGGTATAAGAAAGTGTCTGTTTATTTGATTCAATTGGCAATTTACAACAGCTTTGTTCTCTACAGTAAGGCTGGGCGAACAACAGGATCCTTACTTCAATTTCAGGAAGAGATCAGTTTGGAACTCCTGTATCCAGGAGGGGCTGTGGCCAAACCCCCTAATGTAGTTAGCCGGCTACATGAAAGACATTATGCTTATGTCTTTCTGAGTACCCCAGGTCAACGCACCCCAAGAAAACATTGTCATGTCTGTAAGAATTAGGCGTGACACCACTGTTTACTGTCCCACCTGTCCTAACCAACCTGCCCTATGCATAGGGGAGTGCAGGGGCGCCTCTAGCCTTCTTGTCACTCCAGGCAAGAAATCCTGTCAGAATTGATGACATGGATGAGCAGATATCTATGAGTAGAATAGAGGCTCAGTGGGTAGCACTACTGCATTTTAGTGCTGAGTCCTAGGCTTGAACATTGGCCAGGGCAAAATCTGCATGGAGTTTCTGTCTTCAGACACTTCAGACATTTCCTGCATCCTAAAAAACATACTAATAAGTCAACTGGTTTACCCCAAAACAATCCTATATTGAAAATATTAGACTATAACTGTGGTAGGGATTAGATTGTGAGCTCCTCTGAGGACAGTCAGTGACATGACTCTGTAAAGTGCTGCAGGAGATGTCAGTGCTATATAAATACATAATAATAATATGGTAGGACATTATTCTATAACTACGGTAGGGTTAGATTGTGAGCTACTCTGAGGACAGTCAGTGACATGACTATGTACTCTGTAATGTGCTGCAGAAGATGTCAATGCTATATAAATACATAATAATAATATGGTAGGACATTAGACTATGACTATGGTTGGATTAGATTGTGAGCTACTCTGAGGACAGTCAGTGACATGACTATGTACTCTGTAAAGTGCTGCAGAATGTCAGCGCTATATGAATACATAATAATAATATGGTAGGACATTACAGTTTGACTATAGTAGGGATTAAATTGTAAGCTCCAGTGAGCAGTCAGTGACATGACTATGTACTCTGTAATGTGCTGAAGATGTCAGTGCTACATAAATACACAATAATAGTTCCAAATGCTACTGGCTCCTCTGAAGAGTGCTCAGACTAGTGTACATAGTTGTGCACATTGTTCCCCAAGTAGCAGTTGTTTGGTCAGAGAGACAGTGGGAGAGGGAGCATGAGCAGAGGGTGAGGGCGAGCAAGGTTAAGCTCCACACTCACCACAGTGACAGCAACAACACAGGAAGATGGATCCAGCGAGGTGTCCCCTCATGACAAGCGTCCAGCGATTCATCTTCCTGCCAGCGGGTATGCGAGATGTCACGTGACATTACAGGACGGGCGCGAACGAGAAGTCAAGCGACCGCAGTACTTTACGGGGTGTCGTCAAGGATCTTAAAGATCCGGTCCTCAGTGATGGTCACTTTTCACCACACAACGCTAAGGGATGTCACGACATCGTGTAAATGACTACTTGTCGCTCAAAAAAAAAAAAATGAATGGACATCGGGAAAATCGTTGGAAAAATCGTGAGGTGGGTACATAGCATTAGAGAGAGGGCAAACAGACAGCATTAATGGAAATACATTATTATGCCATCTTCAATTATAAGTAGTGATGGATGTAATTACACACATTGCTTACATGTCCATTATCATTGTTTGAGCTTTAGATGCTGCCCTCCTATTCACTCTCTCACAATGAAAGACAAAACCTGCAACCCCCACTGTGTCCATTACACACTTCAAACACTGTCCTTGGGAACTCAGTGAGAAGTGCAGGCTGTGTGTGTCCCAGTCAGAGGGAGAGAGCATCAGATGATCCTACCACTCCATAGCTAGTCATGGCTGGAGAGCGTCCTGACATCTAGACATGCAGGACATTCTAGCAGAGCACACAGGCTGTCTGCAGAGTTTACTGTTTGTTTGTTTGTCTTGCTCGCTCTGCAGACTCAGTAACATTTGGGGGTAGGGCGCTGCCACCTCTGTACACTGAATAGTGAGGGACTGTCTCCAATCTTTCTATGAATCCTTATTAGATGCATTCCTAAAAACACTTGTGAGAGTAGAACAGAGTAACCAGGCAGCTCAGGGTGACCCAAACTACTAGGAATGTATAGGGGGATAAAAGGAACCAAAAAGCCCTCCTACTAAAAAAGCAAAGCTAGGTGTAATTGCCTTCTTAAAACAGAGAGTAGAAAACTTTCTCTACATACCCTTAAACGGCAGTCAGTCACTCAGGCTCAGAAAGGTGGGGGCAGAGAACATTTATAAACCAGACACCTTCTTCTTAGGGAGTATCTATAAATCTGAACTCTGAATGATTCTTTATCCCTGACTTAGCAGAATGCTATTTGTGAAAAGAGCAGAGTATCCAAGCAGCGCAGGGTGACCCAAGCTACTAGGAATGTATAGGGAGATAAAAGTTACCAAAAATGCCCTCTTACTAAAAAAGAAAAGCTTGGTGTAATTTGCCTTCTTAAAACAGAAGGAAATCTATTTCTCTCCAATCCCTTACAATGGTCTTTCAGGACAGGAATTTTTATTTCCCCTTGGACTGACAGTAATTTATTGCGCCTTCCCCATCAAAGCCCGCTCCAAGCCGCTGCCTGGGTGGTTAGTAGGTTAAGGCGCCCCTGGGGGAGTGTTTCGAGAAGTACCACTTGCAGATCCATTATTAGAGTAGGGAACTCGAGACATAGCAGTAGGCACACAAGGGTCTCTCAGGGCTCTTTCACACTGGTGCGATGCGTTGCGGAAATTGCCTAGCGAAAGTCCCACTTTGCAGTCCCCACTATACCAGAAGTGGTTGACTTAATGCTAGTGCATACCTAAGTTACCGCACGGCTCCTGCAGCGAATTGCATCAGCCCGGAAGTGATGTTAGTCTATGGCGACGCAAAGATTACGTCCTACTTGGCCGAATGCCAATACCATGTACTAACGCTGTATTCCCCGAAGGTCTGTTTTTGGCAATGAGGTGCGGTGGGGGCTGTGACAATCCAGCCCTGCGATCCCATCTCCAAGACGTTAAAAGACCGGTTGCTGGATCGTCAGAAGAAGGTAGTAATGTGACAGAGCGTGTCAATCTCGTCTAATCTGCTCCCGTTAGCATTAGCAGGAAGTACAGTGAGCAGACTGACAATGATTGGTCGCACAACTGCCGACAATATGTAACGTGACAATCATTCACCAATCCCGTATTACTAGGCCACTGTTGCCATGCAGGTCTCATGCACTAGAGACTTCTGGAGGCAGATTCACTGTGTGTGTAGTAAACGGTTAAGATTGGTTGGAGGTGCCCATACATGTACAATCACGATTGTATGTACAATCGGTAAACTAAACATATTCAGTGTTCTCCCCAGAGCATATTAGCAGGGCGCGCCGCGCCGGTAAGATCGGCGGCCGCCCGGGTACAACTGCGCTGCTTGAATGGCATAATTAGCCAGGCGTCTGTTCAGAGACATTTTATTGTAAAGCGCGCGCACACTACTGTTAGATTTACACCTCGGTACACTGAAGGCTCTCTTTCGTTCCCTCCCTCCAATCAGCCAGTCCGTGTGGTTTACCCATTGGTGCCTCCCTCCAACCAGTCAGAGCAGAGAGGCAGCCGAGTGCTCCCCGCCCCCTCACAAATCCGTCCAGCCTCAGCCTGTAGCAGCAGCAGCCGTCACACCAGGGAGGAGAGAGATCATTTTTCCTTGCTCCACACGCTGAATTCACGGGCTGAGTGAACGGCAGCATGACATTACACAGTGACAACTCAGTCACTTATACAAGTCACTCCAGCACACCCGTACTGCAGAGGACCAGGTAATTAACTTCCAGCAACAACAAACAAACAAGGAGCACAGTATAAATCACTTCTCAGTAATGCAAAGAGAGGTCACTAAAGGAATGTCGGACCTTAATGTGGAGAACTGTGTATCCGTGCATAAAAAGAGTCAAGAATGTCAAAAAAGTGCCTACATATTCATTGTTCTCTAAAACTGACATAATCATAAACATCTGAGCTTGGGGGGAAGGGAGGGATTAGATTTACTTAGCTGGGGCTTCTTCCACCCCCTAGCAGTCTTATCTGGTATTTTTCTGTGGTTGCTACCCTCCAGGCTGCTGCTTTCCCCTTCAAAAGATCCCCAACCACAGCCGGTTGCAGGCTACAGTGCATGCAAGGTCTCATCTGTGCACCTATCTTGCTCATGCTCCACTAGTCTGGAGCATTCTGAACTGCACAAGCACAGAATCATCCTAGCCACTGGAGCATAATTAAGAGGTGCCAACGTGCTTGACGACTAGAGACGGGATCTTACGAATGGGACAGTGACACACTTATCGCAGTGCTCATTTCCCACTAGCATGCATCATTTTTTTTCAGCATCACAATCATCACACGATCATGCTCCGTTCCCGGCAGCTGTACGTCGCAATGTACGCAGAGGAAATTGTAGGTTGTGTGATCGCATCCCGATTGTGGTTGCGATCGCGCTTCCTTGTGGAAAAGGGCCCTTACTTCCCCACCCGGCTACTTTTTCATGCCACCCGGCTGAAAAAAAATTCTGGGGAGAACACTGATATTGCTTTTGCGCTGGAAATCGGGTAATTTCACTGCCAGCACTGTCCATGTTTAATGGAGCAGACAGTCTCCAACTAGCTACTCCTAAAAGGAAGAAAATGGTTATTTACAACTTAGCTAGCAAATCAACAGTTTATAAGAAAATAATAAAACAATGCGGTAGTATGACTCTCCAGAGGGCAGATCTTTTGTAGCAACAAACATATGACCAGAACAGGCAAAAGACTGAACGATAAAATCATTAGTTTTATTCTAAAACTACATACACACAGCATACTTTAGCCCACAGATAACTATACCTGTCCGGCAGAACAGATTGGTTTGATAGAAAGAGTAGATATGAAAGAGAAACAGAATGTCTTAAAATACAGTTCAAATACAGTTATTGGTAGTCCCTGCGGCAATCGCAAGTCTTTGGAGAAAGTTCAAGATGGCCGATTGCCATAGAGGCCAAGAGGCCCTTTTGTGTGAAATAATCCAAGGGATTTTTGCCAGTGTCCAGCTGGCTGTCAGATGTTATTTGACAAAGCTTTTAGATGATGGACTTTGGATGCTGAACAGCTGTGTCATTGGGGTTTTAATCCCCACTGTAGATGGGAGGGATCATGACACGTACAAGTCCGGCCTTGTGAAATTTGAATAGGGCATTGCCCCGTTAGACAGGGAGAGATTTTGGGCCAATTCCTGTTTTTCCTGCTTTCTCTGTGCCTGTAGGTCACACCCGGAAACAGAATGCATATTCGCACTCAGCATAATTTTATGAATCTGCTTATACTAAACATGAGGAGTCTGGGTGACTGATAGCACCGTTCTTACTTTTAGCCTTTGTGGCATTGGTACTGGAAGATCCAGATGGTTGAAAATCTCTCAGGACCAGTGTCACGTGAAGACAAACACTCTGCAAATTTGAAGGACCTGGTATCTTTGTAACACCAGAAATATTACAACTATAGTAGTCTATGGATTATTCAGGGTCATGGTAGGGTCATCTTCTCTCTGAGCTGAGCCAGCTGGGAGATGGTCTCCTTTGATCTTCCAGCTGAGAGAACCCCTGCTGAGATTGGTTCCTAATAGTCTAGAGAAATATGCTGTTTATGAGGTTTTGTCAATCTAATCTCTGATGGATGGTTTATAAACTCTCTAGGGTGTCCCATGAGGCCAGGAGACCCGCTCTTCACACTTGGATGAGAGAGACTATGTAATTAGAAAACTGCCAGTGCTTGCCAGCAGAGCCATAGAGTAGGAAAAAGAAGTTGATTTGAAAAAATGACATTTTGGTTGCTTGCAATGAAACTTGCGTTTGTGACGTAAATGACGCACACACGGTTTTCTCGGGAACCGTGTGAGCATCCCACCTCCTTCCCGGGGAAGATTGCGGACCGACTGTTCTCACATGAGACCACGATTGAAGCAATACCAACTCGCTACTTGCGCTCATTACAGCGGGAAAGCCCATCGGCATTCTGATGCCGGTTTCCCGGTTTGTGCTGGATGGTGAAATCATACTGCTGGAGCGCTAAGCTCCAATGGAGGAGTTTTCCGTTGGTACCAGCAGTCCGCTTCAGCCAGCTGAGGGGGTTGTGGTCGGTGATGACCGTGAAGGATCGCCCATATAGGTACAACTGCAACTTCTGGAGGGCCAACACTATCGCTAAGCACTCCTCTGTTGTGGAGTAGGCGGCTTCCCTTGGAAGTAGCTTCCTGTTCAGGTATAGGACAGGATGCTCATTCCCGGTTGCGTCTACCTGACTAAGTGCGGCCCCCAGACTGTGGTCGGAAGCGTCCATTTGAACAATGAACTGGCGGCAGAAGTCGGGAGCTTGGAGGACAGGAGCACTAGTCAGTGCCTCCTTCAAGGCCCGAAATGCCTGCTCTAGTTCTGGGTTCCACATGACCTTGTTGGGTTGTTTTTTACCTGTTGCATCGGTCAGTGGTTTAGAGGAACGAACTTCCTATGGTACCCAGCTGTTCACAGAAAGGCCTGGATTTGCTTTTTGTTGGTAGGCTGAGGCCATGCCACAATGGCATTGACCTTCCCTATCAACCGCATTGCGGTTCATCAGATATCTAGCAGCAAGTGTTAGTTTTTAAAAGTACATTTTTTTTCCTCTAGTGTGCTTGCAGCAGGCAGGTAATTAGCTAGGGGGAGGGATTAGCTGTAACAGGAGGTATTTGGTCAGCTTCAGGACTTAGTACTGAGCTTGCTCAGTCTGTGGCTTGCTCACTAAGTGGCTTCGACACAAGTGGCATAGGCGTTAAAAACAGGCGTTAGAACACAGGCACAAAGAGAGGTGAGAGGAAGCAGATAAGGACTAAAAACAAAACAAAACAAAAAAAACTTCAACCAATATTGCGTTTTTTTGCATTGGTTAGAATGTGCTAACACGTTGTGGTGTAGCATTAAGTTTTGAGGACTCCACCCCAGCTTCACTCACTCCCCATCTTCCCCTCCCCCTCCTCCACCCCAACTTCACTCACTCCCCCTCCTCCACCCCAACTTTACTCGCTCCCCCTCCTCCACCCCAACTTCACTCACTCCCCCTTCTCCCCTCCTCCCCCCCTCCCCCTCTTCCACCCCAGCTGCACTCACTCCCGAACTTCACTCACTCTCCCGTTTCAACTTTTACCGCCACAGTTTACTTTAAATAAAATTTCCCCACACAATAGTCATCATGTTGGACAATGCAGTACAGTGTACATCCTGCAGCATGTATGCATGCCTTGATCAGCAGATTGAGGGTGTTTACTGTTGCCCTGGGTGTGTGCGTGTTGCTCAGTTTAGAGGCGGAAGTCGCAGAGCTAAATAAGCATCTCGCAACACTGAGACGCATACACAACATGGAGATGAGCTTGGATCTCGCGATCCAGACACTGGATGGAACCGTTGAAGATGAGGTGGGTGAAGTAAAGCCGGAGCAAGAAGCAGAGGTAGCCGCTAGTTGGGTCACAGTTAGAAGGGGTAGGGGAAAAAGTGGCAGGGAGGCTAGTCCCGAGTTGTCCCTCACTAATAAGTATGCTTGTTTGCGTAATATTGGGGAGGATGATTCAGGAGTAGCAATGCTGCAGCAGGATGTGCTCCTTAGCAAGCAAGGGGAAGACTGCTGTAACGAGAAAGGGAATAAGAGTGCAGCTAAGGCTAGACAGGTACTGGTGGTAGGGGATTCAATTATTAGGCGCACAGATAGGGTAATCTGTCGAAGAAACCGTGAATGCCGTACAGTCTGTTGCCTCCCGGGTGCTCGGGTTCGGCATGTAGCGGAAAGAATTGACAGATTATTGGGTGGGGCTGGGGAAGACCCAGCTGTCATGGTACACATTGGCACTAATGACAAAGTTAGTGGGAGATGGAAGGTCCTCAAAAATGATTTTCAGGTACTTGGAGATAAACTTAAAGCAAGGACCTCAAAGGTGGTGTTCTCTGAAATACTGCCAGTGCCACGTGCTACATCTGAGAGACAGAGGGAGCTTAGGGAGTTAAATAAGTGGCTGAGAAATTGGCCTAAGAAACAAGGGGTCACTGAACTTAACAATTTTAGGCCCGTGGCCCTAACATCCGTCATCATGAAAACCATGGAGCGCGCGGTCCTGGCCTACCTCAAGCTCTCCACTTCGCCCCTCCTAGACCCCTTCCAGTTCGCATACAGAGCAAACAGGTCCACTGATGATGCGATCAATATCTGCCTAGAGCTCATCAACGACCACCTTGATAGGCCAGAAACGTACGCCAGAATACTACTTCTGGACTTCAGCTCGGCCTTTAACACCATCTGCCCAGGCATTCTCCAACGGGACCTAGCTGCACTTGGAGTCCACCCAAGTCTACAACTTTGGATCACAGACTTTCTTTCCAATAGGTCCCAAGTCGTCAGATTGGGCGACATCCACTCTCAAGCTGCGACCACGAACACAGGGGCTCCTCAAGGCTGCGTACTGTTACCACTGCTGTTCTCCCTCTACACAAACAATTGCAGATCTGAGGCAGACTCTGTCAAGGTCATCAAGTTCGCTGACGACACCACCATCGTTGGCCTTGTCACCAAGGATAATGTCCATGAGTACCGTCAGCAGGTGGAGAGAATTTGCAACTGGAGCAAGGAGAACAGGCTGGTGCTAAACACTGCAAAGACCGTTGAGTTAATCATCGACTTCAGGAAGGCCGCTCCCACCCCACCTCCAATCTACATTGGCGGCAATGAGGTAACCAGAGTACCCTGCGCCCGGCTTCTGGGTACCACCATCTCCAGTGGCCTCAGCTGGAAGCCCAACATCACTGCCACCCAACGGAAGGCCCAACAAAGACTCTTCTTCCTCCGCCAGCTGAGAAAGTTCGGCATGACTCAAGAAATTCTAACCAGCTTTTACTCCGCCACCATTGAGTCGATCCTCTGCTCCCCCATCTTGGTGTGGTATACTGGCGCCACTGTAAATGATAGGGACAAACTACAGAGGGTCATCAGGTCAGCAGAGAGGATCATTGGGCGCCCCCTCCCCTCACTTGCCCTACTGCACAACAAAAGACTAAAAACCAGGGCATTGAGGATTGCAAATGATCCCTCTCACCCAGGCCACCGCTACTTCAGCATTCTGCCCTTGGGACGGAGGCTACGAGCCATCTCCACTAAAACCATGAGACACAGGAACTCGGTCTTCCCCTCGGCAGTCAGCCTCCTTAACTCCCTCCACATTCTACCATCAAAGCAAGCTTCAACGAGCGGCGGGGCCGGCAGCGCTACTGCCGCACATCTGACTAGCCCACAAGACTAACTATTAGACATCTCAGTGACACTCTGGGAATGTGATGTGTTTACAATGTAATGTTAATCTGATACCTGTCTCTCTCTATGTTCTCTTCCTGAGCTATTTGTATTGTGCCAAAACAATTCCGGGCATGACCCCTCATGCTTGGCGAAATAAATGATTCTGATTCTGAAGGGTTTAGGTTCCTGGAGAACTGGGCAGACTTTGCAGTCGGCTACAGGTTCTACAGCAGGGATGGGCTGCACCTTAATGGGGAGGATGCAGCTGCATTGGGGGAGAAGATGGCTAAACGGTTGGAGGAGATTTTAAACTAGGATCTGGGGGGAGGCGGGAGGATAAAGTCTCAATATGTAGACAAGATAAGGTAAAAAGACAGTGGGAGCCTAACATTATGGGGGGTGGAGAGGGGGGTGGGGACAGTATAAAGATTAAGGAGGTTGGTAAAACTTCAAGTAGGCCATTTCATGTAAACAAAACTGGTAAATGTGGTGGTAAAAATATAAAGTGCATGGTAACCAATGCTCGGAGCCTTGCAAATAAAATAGACGAACTAGAGTTCATTCTGAATGACAAAGGCTATGACATTGTGGGAATAACCGAGACATGGATGGATGAAAGCCATGACGGGATAGCTAATTTAAAAGGATACAATGGGCCTGATTCACAAAGCGGTGCAAACTTTTTCGCGAACTTTTGCGCGCACAAAGTGCCGCGATTCGCGCGATCGCTGACTTTTGCGCACGCAAAAGTCCGCGATCGCGCGAATCGTGGCACTTTGCGCGCGCAAAAGTCCGCGAAAAAGTTTGCACCACTTTGTGAATCAGGCCCAATGTGTTTAGGAGGGATAGAACAGGGAAAAAAGGTGGAGGGGTTTGTCTCTGTGTTAAGAATTCTTTTACAGCTGTCCTCAACGATGAGATGGAAGAAGATTGCGATGATGTGGAGTCCGTTTGGGTAAATATTCATGGTGGAAATAAAAGTTGCCAATTGCTTATTGGGGTATGCTACAGACCACCTCATATTAATGAAGCTGCAGAACTGCGATTACTACAGCAGATTGAAAAAGCTGCAAGTAAAAATGAGGTCATAGTTATGGGCGACTTTCCAGACATTGACTGGGGTATTGAGGCTACCCATTCTGGTAAAAGCAGCAGATTTCTGGCAGCACTACAGGACAATTACTTGACTCAAATGGTAACGGAACCAACTAGGGGGAATGCGTTACTGGATCTGATCATTTCTAATAGACCAGATAATGTATCAAATGTGCAGGTTCAAGAACATTTGGGAAATAGTGATCACAACATGATAACGTTTGATCTGGTGAATGATAGGCCACGGGGCAGCGGGACCACTAAAACTATGAATTTTAGAAAAGCAAAGTTCAATCAAATTAGGCAGGCACTAAGTTTGGTGAACTGGGATAATGTACTACAAGGGGAGGACACTGAAGGGAAATGGCAAGCTTTTAAACTTATTCTCAATCAATATTGTAGTATGGAAACAAAATGTCTAGGAATAAAAAAAGGCCTCTATGGATGAATAGAAAGGTTAGGGATAAAATGAAGAGGAAAAGGGATGCCTATAAGGTCCTAAAACAGGAGGGGACCGAGGCTGCACTAAGCAATTATAAGGAGTGCAATAAAAATTGTAAAAAAGAAATTAGGCTGGCAAAGATCGAAGCTGAAATTCAAAATTGCTAGAGATATCAAATCTAACCCAAAAAAGTTTTACAAGTACATCAACTCTAAAAAAAAGAAAGGTTGACTGTATAGGACTCCTAAAGGATGAGGGGGGAACTCAATGGTGGATGACCAAGGTAAGGCAGAGTTATTAAATGCTTTCTTTGCTTCTGTCTTCACAAAGGAAACAGCACTGTTGCAAATTACAGAGGCAGAAGAGTCTCAATCTTCTAACTGCAATATTAAATACTTAACGCAGGAAGAAGTGAAGGCAAGACTAAATAAATTAAAAATAGACAAGGCACCTGGCCCGGATGGCATGCATCCTCGGGTCCTAAGGGAATTAAGTTCAGTTATAGATAAACACCTTTATCTTATCTTTTGTGACTCTCTTGCAACTGGCAGAGTCCCAGTGGATTGGCGTACAGCCCACGTTTTCCCATTATTTAAGAAGGGCAAAGAATCAGATCCAGGAAATTATAGACCTGTAAGCTTAACATCAGTTGTATGCAAACTATTTGAGGGGTTACTAAGAGATACTATACATGACTTCATAGTAGAAAATAATCTTCTCAGCATCAACATGGGTTTACTAAAGACAGGTCCTGTTTGACTAACATGCTCAGCTTTTATGAGGTAGTGAATGCTAATATGGATATTGGGAATGCTGTAGATGTGATATACTTGGACTTTGCAAAGGCCTTCGACACTGTTTCCCACAAAAGTCTGGTGCAAAAGTTGAGGATGCAAGGACTGGGGAAGAGTCTGTGTGCATGGATAGGGAACTGGCTAATGGACAGAAAACAAAGAGTTGTGGTCAATGGATCGTACTCAAAATGGGAGACTGTTAGCAGTGGGGTCCCACAGGGGTCTGTACTGGGTCCAGTGCTCTTCAATTTATTTATTAATGACCTAGTAGATGCAGTAGTGAGCAATGTTGTTATTTTTGCAGATGATACAAAATTGTGCAGAATCATCAACTCTCAGGAAGATAGTGTCATATTGCAACAGGATCTGGATAGGATGGCTATATGGGCACATACATGGCAGATGAAATTCAATGTTGAAAAATGTAAAGTCATGCATTTTGGTCGTACCAATGGTCTAGCGCCATACAAAATAAATGGGATACAGTTGGGGACATCAAACTTGGAGAAGGACTTAGGAGTACTCATCGACAACAAGTTAAATAATCGTACTCAATGCCAAGCCGCTGCAGCTAAAGCTAACAAAATTTTGGGATGCATTAAAACGGAAATAAAAACTCGAGATGCTAGCATAATATTGCCCCTGTTTAACTCTCTAGTAAGGCCACATCTGGAATATGGAAGTCAGTTCTGGGCACCACATTACAAAAAAGATATTGCAGTTTTAGAGCAGGTGCAGAGACGAGCAACAAAATTGATACGTGGGATGGAAGGTCTCGCTTACCAAGAAAGGTTAGATAAACTGGGTTTATTTAGTCTAGAGAAAAGACGCCTTAGAGGAGATCTAATTACCATGTATAAATACATCAGAGGGCAATATAATAGCTTGGCGGATGAGCTTTTTGTCCCTAGGCCTTCTCAAAGGACTAGAGGACATGATCTGCGCATGGAGGAAAAACGTTTTAGCCATTTATTTAGGAAAGGGTTCTTTACAGTAAGAGTGATTAAGATGTGGAATGCATTGCCACAGGAAGTCGTTATGGCAAACTCTATACCGGCATTTAAAGGGGGCTTAGATGCTTTCCTTGCGTTGAAAGACATCCATGGCTACAATTACTAGGTAATGCCAAATGATGTTGATCCAGGGATTTTATCTGATTGCCATCTGGAGTCGGGAAGGAATTTTTCCCTTTTGGGGCTAATTGGACCATGCCTTGTAAGGGTTTTTTCGCCTTCCTCTGGATCAACAGGGATATGTGAGGAAGCAGGCTGGAGTTGTACTTTGTACTGGTTGAACTCGATGGACGTATGTCTTTTTTCAACCAAAATAACTATGTAACTATGTAACTATATAATAGATCACCTGTATTCCAAATACAATACATTTATATGCAAAGGTTGCTTTATAGTCCCACCTTATTAAAAGGTGTGCCCACCCCTCAAATCTCACCAAAGAATAGAATTAATCCCACCGCTATATACAATATATACTCCGACCCTCCTATCGGTGCCAAGTTTTAACCCACCCCCTCTTTAATATTTGTATCACTTAAAGAAAGTGCTAGTGCACTCATCCTTCATAAATACTGTATATTTACCAATTAGACTAACCACCAGGTAGTCCAATTTTTGCCAGTTGTTTAACCATATTGTGCTTTACTCTTCATTAAATTTCCCTTATACACCCTTCAATGGACACTTATCATGCACATCTGCCACCAAGTGTTCAAAATGTATATGGCACTCATAAAACATTCAACTGTGAAAGGTTATTCTATACCCGTGCATCAAAGATTGTGGAGAAATTGTACGTCAGTCCAGGATTATTGGGAACAAGTACCCATCCTTACAAATCGATTTGTTGAGAAGGGTTACTGAGGAGAAGATATAGACAAAGTAGAAAGGGAGGTGGCTGAAATGGATAGACAGGAACTTATACATGGTATGGGTACAGATAATGCTGGGGTTGATGGTTCACTTCCATAAAGCACAATATAAACAACGGGCAAAAATTGGACTACCTGGTGGTTAGTCTAATGGGTAAATATACAGTATCTATTAAGGATGAGTGCACTAGCACTTTGTTTAAGTGATAAAAATATTAATGAGGGGGTGGGTTAAAACTTGGCACTGATAGGAGGGGTGGGGTATATCTATATATATAAAATCGGATGTGTGTGTGTGTGTGTATGTATGTGTGTGTGTATGTGTGTATGTGCAGGGCCGGTTTAAGCAACAATGGGGCCCCAGGGCAAAATGAACCTGGGGGGCCCCCCAACATATACCCCGGAACAAAAATCGGCATTAGGGGACCTTTTTTGCAGCTGGTATAGTCAGGGTGTGAAGTCCCAATCGGTCGGAGCTCCACATTCTGGCTATCCCAGCCTGCATGGGGGACAAGGGGTTAAAAAGTTTCAGGAGGGGGGACTGCACATAATTTTTTTTTTTTTAATTCCCACACTCTAAATATGAAAAAAAAATTGGGAAAATAGGAAAAAATGCCAGGGATCTTCATACAGCCATATTGCGGCTGGAAACCCTGTCAGGAAATTTATTGCGGTTTCGTTTGATGCATGTAAAATTACACTACCGTTAGGTTTGCTACTAAAAGTGACATTTACCGCATTTAAAAGTATACTTTTTTCCTTCGAAACTTTAAAATCGATTTTCTCAAAAACTATAAGGTCTTTTTGAAAAATTGTTTTTTCCTCTTATTCCTAATGATCTCCTTAACATATCCTGCAAATTTAGGGTTTCTAGCATTTAAGGTGGATTTGCTATTAACCATTAAAGTCGGCAGGTTTTTAAATGTGTATTTTTTTTCCTTTTAAACTTTAAAATCGTTTAAAATTACAGAGATAGCGCTACACCACAGTCCTAATCCAATGAAGGTTGATATCTGAACCAGTATCACATAAAGAGTTGGAGCAGCTCCTTCCATATAAAAAAATGTCTCTATCTATGTCTCTATGGTGACTGATACAGAGTTTAGATTCCTTATACCAGATACACCACGGATACCCATAATATACCAGGTCCCTAAAATCCACAAGAATTTAACTAACCCACCGGGGCGCCCAATCATCAGTGGAATTGGTTCTGTCACACATAAACTAGGACAATGTTGCGGATAAGCGTATGGAACGCATGGATGGTACGCAACGTACTCAAAACGTAGGAGGTGACGTAGGAAGGGGAGGGGGGAAAGCTCAGCGCTTAAATACTCACACAGAAGTGCCAGGCCCCAGCTCCTGATGAGTCTTTATGACGAAACATGTCGGGCGGGGCCTAGGCACTGAAGTGTGAGAGTCAACGTACTTTGGTGTGGGCACACGGGACGGCGTCCTGTCCTGGAGAGGTGACCGCAGCGCGCACGGACACAGCTCCATAGACGGCAGGGGACAAGCGACGGCAGCCGGGGCCCAGCATAACGGGGGAGAGCCCGTCCTAAAACTCTACGCTGTCTTTTTAGTCATCAGATTGTAAGTGCAACTGATTTTTATACTTTAATAAACTGTACGGTTTTACACTATGTGGAATCTCTTTGTTTGAGGAACTCTGCTGACATGCATGGTGGCAAGATTAAAGCGACTGATTTGTGAGCAAGGTTACTATCCAGAGGTGGTGGGGGACGGCCCTAAGTGTCCCGATGTGCATCTCGGCCTAGTATAGGTCCTACTATCTGGTGAGTCCGGCACCTTGCGGTGTGGTGGTGGTGATCCATGTATTGATGGGGTCCTTCTCGGCAGACCAGCCAATCCTACATTGTGAATCGTATCCACTGCATTGAATTGGACTTTTGTATTGCTGTATACTGATTGCATGGTCTTTAGTTGTGCAGACGCTACCTTCTAGTGATAGAAACTTTAAAATCGATTTTCTCAAAAACTATAAGGGCTCTTTTCCACTATGAAATGCGATTGCGATTCCGATCGCGTTTCAATTTCCACCATGCGATTGCGATTGAGCTACTATACTCATTATAGTCCAGCTCAATCGCATATAAAACGCGGCAGGACAACGATTGCGATTTGACCAAAATCGCATCGCAATCGGATCGCACTAATGGAAATTGCTGCTGTAGTTTCCATTAGTTTAATGTACCTTGCGATTTGCGATCAGAAGCAAATCTCAAATCGCAGGCTAGTGGAAAAAGGCCTTAAGGCCGATTTGAAATTTTTTTTTTCCTCTTGTAGCCACTGGGGGCCCCTACAAGCTCTGGGGCCCTGGGGCAGCTGCCTCCTTTGCCTCTATGGTAGCGCCGGCCATGTGTATGTGTGTGTGTGTATGTATGTACTTATGTATGTGCCGCGATCACGCGAAAACGCCTTTACCGATTTGAACGAAGCTTGGTATACAGATCCCTTACTACCTGGGATGATATGTTCTGGGGGTCTCGCGGGCCCCCTGCACAAGTGGGCGGAGCTACAAACAGCCAATCAGATTTCACCCATTCAAGTCAATGGAAAAAATGTAAAAGGCTGCCATTCTCACAGTAATCAAGCCAGAGTCCCCACACTTGGCACAGTTGGTCACTTGGTGACCGAGGTTACAAATCCAGGAAAAGTGGGCGGAGCATAAAACAGCCAATCAAATTTCAGCCATTCATTTTAAATGGGAAAATGTAAACTGCAACCATTCTTAGACTGTTAATCGCAGGGTTCTCAAACTTGCCACAGTTGGTCACTGGGTGGTTCCGATTAAGATTCAAGAAAGTGGGTGGAGCCTACAACAGCCAATCAAAATTCAGCTATTGATTTTAAAGGGGAATATTTAAACTGCTGCCATTCTTACACTGTTAATGTCAGAGGCTTTAAACTTGCTACAGTCTGTCTTTGGGTAACTGGGGTCCAAATTCACTAAAGGGGCGGGGCCACAAACAGCCAATCAGATTTCCTTGGTGGATAAACTGCTTCCATTCAATTTATTTATTTTCTAGGAAAAATATAAACTGTAGCCATTCTTACACCGTTAATGGCAGGGTTCTCAAACTTTGCACAGTTGGTCACTGGATGAATGAGATTAAGAATTTGGAAGGTAGGTGGAGCCTACAACAGCCAATAAAAATTCACCTTTCGATTTTCAAAGGGAATATTTAAGCTGCTACCATTTTTATACTGTTAATAGCAGATGATTAGGGTTCAAAATCAGAAAGGGGGTGGAGCCACAAACAGCCAATCAGATTTGTTTATTTTTCAATGGGAATATGGGAATATACAAAGTATTGGTACCAAGGATCCCAAAGCTGATAAACTTGATAGAGTGACTGTATCTCAAGGTTAGAAAAAGTGTGCTGCGCCAACAACTTAATTTTTTACATGGCAGGGTTCCCAAACTTGACACAATTGGCCACTGGGTGACTGGGATTAATATTCAGAAATGTGGGTGGAGCCTAAAAACAGCCAATCAAAATCACCTGTTGATTTTCAAGGGGGAACATTTACATTGCTACCATTCTTACACTGTTAGTGGCAGAGGTCTCAAACCTGATACAGTCAGTTATTGGGTGACTGGGGTCCAAATTCACTAAAGTGGGTGGAGCCACAAACAGCCAATCAGATTTTTTAGATTGATTTCAGCCATTCTGTTATTGGCAGGGTTCTCAAACTTGACACAGTTGGCCACTGGGTGACTGGGACTAATATTCAGGAAAGTGGGTGGAGCCTACAGCAGCCAATCAAAATTCACCTTTTGATTTTCAAGGGGAATATTTACATTGCTGCCATTCATACACTTTTAATGGCAGAGGCCTCAAATCTGGTACAGTCAGTCACTGGGAGACTGGGGTTTAAATTCTGAAACGGGAGTGGGCCAAAAACAGCCAATCAGATTTGTTTAATTTCAATGGTAAAATGCAACTTATTGATGCCAAAGACCACAAAGCTCATAAACTTGGTCAGTGAGTGACTGTATGTCAAGGTTAGAAATAGTGGGCAGAGCCAAAAAAAACAAACTTTTTACATGGGAAAATATAAATTGCAGCTATTCTTACACTGTTAATGGCAGGGTTCTCAAACTTGACATAGTTGGTCACTAGGGGACTAGGATTAATATATGGAAAAGTAGGTGGAGCCTACAAGAGCCAAATAAAATTCACCTAATGATTTTCCAGGGGAATATTGAAACTGCTCTCATTCTTACACTGTTAATGGCAGAGGCCTCAAACCTGCTACAGTCGGTCATCAAGTGACTGTGGTTCAAATTCACTAAAGGGGTGGAGCCACAAACATCCAATCAGATTTGCTTTTTTTGGATAAACTTCTACCATTCACACAATTTTGATGCCAGGAACCAAAAAGCTCAAAAACTTGGTCATTGAGTAGTGACTGTGTGTCAAGGTTACAAAAAGTGGGTGGAGTCAAAAACAGATTTTTCTGGGAAATTGAAAAACTGCAGCCCTTCTTCACTTTTAATGGCAGGGTTCTCAAACTTTGCACAATTGGTTACTGGGTGACTGGGATTAATATTCATGAAAGTGGGTGGAGCCTAAAAAAGCCAATCAAAATCACCTGTTGATTTTAAAGGGGAATATTAAAATTGCTGCCATTCTTGCACTGTTAATGGCACAAGCCTCAAACCTGGTACAGTTAGTCATTGGGGTTCAAATTCAGAAAAGGGGACAGAGCCACAAACTGTTTCATTTCTTCGGAAAATACAAATTATTGATGCCAAGGACCCCAAAGCTCACAAACTTGGTCATTGAGTGACTGTATGTGCAGGTTACAAAAAGTAGGCGGAGCCAAAACCAAATTTCACTGGGAAAATGTAGACTGCAGGCCTTCTTACACTGTTAATGGCAGGTTTCCCAAACTTTGCCCAGATGGTCACTGGGTGACTGAGATTAATATTCAGGGAAGTAGGTGGAGCCTATAATAGCCAATACAAATTCGCCTGTCGATTTTCAAGGGGAATATTTAAATTGCTGCCATTTTTACACTGGTAATAGCAGATGCCTCAAACCTGCTAAAGTTAGTCATTGGGTGACTGGGGTTCAAATGCTGGAGAGGGGCAGAGCCACAAACAGCCAATCTGATTTGTTTAATTTCTATGGGAATATACAAATTATTGATGCTAAAGACCCCAAAGCTCACAAACTTGGTCATTGAGTGTTTGTGCGTAAGGGTTAGAAGAAGTGGGCGGAACCAACACCAGTCAAATACATACCCGGGGCAATGCCGGGTCATCAGTGGGTGGAGACAAATACAAATTTCACTGGGAAAATGTAAACTGCAGCCATTCTTACACTGTTAATGGGAGGGTTCTTAAACTTTGCACAGTTGCTCACTCAGTGAATGGGATTAATATTCAGAAAAGTGGGTGGAGCCTACAAAAGTGTATAAAGCTTCACCTATTGCTTTTCAAGGGAATATTGAATTGCTACCATTCTTGCACTGTTAATGGCACAGGCCTCAAACCTGGTACAGTTGGTCATTGGGTGACTGGGGTTCAAATTCAGAAAAGGGGGTGGAGCCACAAACAACCCATGAGATTTTTTAATTTCAATGCAAATTATTGATGCCAAAGACCACAAAGCTCACAAACTTGGTCATTGAGTAATTGTTAGGGTTAGAACAAGTGGGTGGAGCCGACACCAGCCAAATACATTCCCGGGCAACGCCGGACAATCAGCTAGTATTCTATATAGCGGTGGGATTAATTCTATTCTTTGGTGAGATTTGAGGGGTGGCAGGGCCGGATTACCGACCAGGCAACAAAAGCAGTCGCTTGGGGCCCCATTCAGAGTCAAAGGGGCCCCATTAGCACATAAACCAGCCCTTGCCATCCTGTCAGCGGTGGTTGGATGGTATAATGGTTAAAGGGACTCTGAGCAGTGCAGTAGCTATGGAAAGATGCATATCATTTTAAAGCTCTCTTTCTCCTCTTTCCAATGATATATAAACGGCTGCTCTATGCCTTTTAGTTTTCGATATTTTCGCGATTGAAATCGCGGCCAGAGGACGACTTTTCTCCAAAGTCAACGGTGGCTGGATGGTATAATGGTTAAAGGGACTCTGAGCAGTGCAGTAACTATGGAAAGATTCATATCATTTTAAAGCTCTCTTTCTCCTCTTTCCAATGATATATAAACGGCTGCTCTATGCCTTTTAGTTTTTGATATTTTCACGATCGAAATCACGGCCACAGGACGACTTTTCTCCAAAGTTGGCAGCTCGATTCAGCACAATGCAATGAAATATAAGGAACCCAGGGGGATATAATTACAAACATCATGCTGGTAAGTGTGAGGATGTAATGAATTAGTTGTGGGTATGCTTAAAGGCATATCCACAGGCACTGCTTGGGGTCCCTTTAAGGGCTCTGCCGCTGACACAGGAGACCAGGGTTCGAATCTCAGCTCTGCCTGTTCAGTAAGCCAGCACCTATTCAGTAGGAGACCATAGTCAAGTCTCTCTAACACTGCTACTGCCTATAGGGCGCGTCCTAGTGGCTGCAGCTCTGGCGCTTTGAGTCCACCAGGAGAAAAGCGCGATATAAATGTTATTTGTCTTGTCTTGTCAAATGATGCCGTGCGCTGCTGATTGTCTTCAGAGCCAGGCTCTCCTCCTAGGTCCCCCTCCTGCTACTGTGCGCTCTGCCGCTGCCCACTCCACCCTCCCTTCCCACAGAGAACCACAGCTGCAGCAAGAATGATAGCAGCAGATGGCAAACGCTCACTCACCTATCCATGATCCAAGCAATAGAGATCCCGTCATCTGAAACCCATCTGTCTCTTCTACAGTGCAGCCGCTCGCTCTGAACTTCCTGATTCTCAGATCAGACATGAAGTAGGAAGTAGTAATAGTAGTAGTAACAGAGCGGCAGCACTCTAGAGGAGACAGATGGGCTCCGGATGACGGGACCTCTATTGCTTGGATCGCAATAGGTGAATGTGATTCATCTGGTGCTGTCATTCTCCCCCACTGCGGCTGCCTTCTCTGCTGGACTATCGTATTCACTGGGATGGAGGCTGCATGGTGGCTGTCTAGTTTGGGAGGAAATTGGTTGTTCTGTGGTGAGAGTGGTTATGTAATTCTGTCTGGGGAACGGCTTCCGGTTTGGCGGTGTCCAGAGCTTTCTGCTATTGCCAGGCTGGAGATGCAGGGGGAAAGTGCTGCTGCTGTGATATCTGGCGCCCTCTTCACAGGGGTGCCCCAGCCCCTGAGTGCAAATTTCCCAGCCATTCATCTCTCACTCTGCATTTTGCCGCTGCTATTCCCTGCATTGTGCACCCACAGAGGAAAGCGTGCTGTTGCCCATAGCAACCAGTAGCTCGGCTGCCCGGTGTGTGCGACATATTGCTGTGCAGCTGCATCTTCTGATTCTATTACGACATGATGGGGGGGCCCAAATCAGTTACTTTGCTTAGGGCCCCATTTAGCCTTAATCCGGCTCTGAGGGGTGGGCACACCTTTTAATAAGATGGGGCTATAAAGCAACCTTTGCATATAAATGTATTGTATTTGGAATACGGGTGATCTATTATATATATGCAAGAAGTTTTAAATCAGGATGATACCATTTATTGGCTAACTACAAATGAATAAGAATAAACAAGCTTTCGGCCTTGCAGCCTTCGTCAGGTTTATATCCTGTTAGTTTGCAAGCTGGTGGTACAGACAGCTTATATACATGCAACATCAAAAGGAAAAACAGATATTTTTTTCAAGCATAAATACATCATTAAGATGCCTTAATACAAACAGACCATCTAAATGGGGTAAGATAAGGATCCTTGTTTACTTTATTGCTCACAGACCTGGTATTAGGATTGACCCAGCGGTATCGTAAATTCTTAGTTCACAAGTTCAGCTAGGGTGGCTGAGACAGTTCATATATCATCAATCTCATACCAATATAGAAAGTTGTTGTCCTTATTCAGACCCTTCTGCACAGCTTTGAAACAATTTATAAATTTTGTTTCTGGTATTAATCGGTCATTTGACGTTTTGAAGCCGCCCTTCAGGGCAGTGACACGAAGATCATCCATGCTGTGTCCGTTGGACCGAAAGTGTGTAGCAACTGGGAGTCCAGATTTGGTATCATTAATAGTGTGCCTGTGTCCATTCATACGTTTGCGCAGAGTTTGTCCAGTTTCTCCCACGTACATAACATTGGGGCATTTAGCACACATGATCAGATATACCAGATTGGTGGACCCACAAGAAAATTTACCTTGTATTCTGTACTCCTGTTGTGAACCTGGTATCGTTACCCTGTCAGTGGAGTAAATGTGTCTGCAGGTCCCACATATTTTTTGTCGGCAGTCTGTAGGTTTGCGATACACAGAGGTTTGTATGTTGTTACCCCTGATGTATATGGTGGTGTCCAGAAAGTTAATCTCTGTGTGAGAGTAGGTAAGTTTCAATTTGATTGTAGGATGGAAGGCATTGAAGTTCCTGTGGAACGGGAGAAGATCATCCTCACTTGCGGACCAGATGATTAAAATATCATCAATGAAGCGGAAGTAGGCCAAGGGTTTTATGCCACATGCATTGAGGTATTCCTCTTCGATTCTGGCCATGAATAGATTTGCATACTGTGGAGTGAATCGCGAACCCATTGCCACGCCCATCTGCTGGAGGATTGCTAAGGAACTTCATCCCATTTTACACAAGGATCACAGACTGAGAACGATATTCCCTAAACCTCCACTCTTGTCATATCGGCAACCACACAATCTAAAACATATGATTGTCAGGAGCTCTTTGAATAGGCCTCAACAAAACGGAACATCACCCTGCCGACAAAAAATATGTGGGACCTGCAGACACATTTACTCCACTGACAGGGTAACGATACCAGGTTCACAACAGGAGTACAGAATACAAGGTAAATTTTCTTGTGGGTCCACCAATCTGGTATATCTGATCATGTGTGCTAAATGCCCCAATGTTATGTACGTGGGAGAAACTGGACAAACTCTGCGCAAACGTATGAATGGACACAGGCACACTATTAATGATACCAAATCTGGACTCCCAGTTGCTACACACTTTCGGTCCAACGGACACAGCATGGATGATCTTCGTGTCACTGCCCTGAAGGGCGGCTTCAAAACGTCAAATGACCGATTAATAGCAGAAACAAAATTTATAAATTGTTTCAAAGCTGTGCAGAAGGGTCTGAATAAGGACAACAACTTTCTATATTGGTATGAGATTGATGATATATGAACTGTCTCAGCCACCCTAGCTGAACTTGTGAACTAAGAATTTACGATACCTCTGGGTCAATCCTAATACCAGGTCTGTGAGCAATAAAGTAAACAAGGATCCTTATCTTACCCCATTTAGATGGTCTGTTTGTATTAAGGCATCTTAATGATGTATTTATGCTTGAAAAAAATATCTGTTTTTCCTTTTGATGTTGCATGTATATAAGCTGTCTGTACCACCAGCTTGCAAACTAACAGGATATAAACCTGACGAAGGCTGCAAGGCCGAAAGCTTGTTTATTCTTATTCATTTGTAGTTAGCCAATAAATGGTATCATCCTGATTTAAAACTTCTTGCTTTTACTGATGGCTAACACGGTACAATACCCTACTGCTACTACTATTATATATATGGAATATGCACTTTATATATGTATGTATGTAATAGGCACTTGAATATGAATTAATTATGGGTATTGTGCATATCATAGTATGAGGTATAACAGTGGGATATAGTTGCACGGAATATGTACATTGTTATGATGAAATATATTGCACTTTAGGGTTTGAATATTGTATATTGTTAGGATGAAACAAATAATTATGGGAATAGGTAGCGATTATGTTTGTTTTAATAATTATGCACTTTATGGCAGGACCGGCTTCCTGGGATCCCGTTGCCTGCTATGTTAGTAGTAGTTGGGCATGAACATGTATTGTGAGGGAGGTCGAGGTCTCGTCATAGTGATTCTTGCAATGTTTGTAACCAGATGACGTGTGGGGGGTGGGCGGGCACAGAGGGAGTATGTAATGCGTCCTTTTTGCAATGTGACTCCAGCCCCTGATGAGTCATTCTGATGAAACACATAGGGCGGAGCTTGGAGTCACATGGGACGCAAACCAGGAAGTGGGTTGAGCTGAGCGGAGACTGGAGCGTGCAGCGGGATCTGGCCGCGGCGGTAGCGGACACTTCAGATAAGCGCTTTTTACTCTTTATATCTGGTTTTGGTTTTAAGGAATCCTTGCCCAGGTGATTGGAGGGCTGATGTGCATATGAGTCAAGAGGTCACACGGTGAGTGTAACCCACTACGTGGGTGCTGTACCAAGAACCACTAAGTGTTCCTGGTGGAGGCTTAACACATCGGCCCTGAAGTGCTCACTGGGTGTTTTTATCTGCAGCAGTATTGCGCTATGTAAAGTCTGTTTTTACAGGGAATTCCTATACCCTTTGTCTATGGAAAGCAGGATATTTGGATTGTGAACGCGGCTTTAATTGGATTGGAATTGGAGTTGGAGAATATATGTGTTTTTGAGGAGCCAGCGTATCCCCTACTCATAATTAAGTGGTGAAATAACGGTTTTATCAATAGCTGTGCTGTGGAGCGCAATCTTTAACCTTTGGGTATTGGAATTTGTCAGGGAGTCCTGCCTGGGTCGCCTGCGGGTCCGCAGGGTACTCATATTGGCAAACAAGGGTGCCCAAATCAGTGCCAAGCACTGTGGCCATGGGAAGATCATCCAGAACCCTAACCACTCGCTTTTGACACCCCAAACCCCAATCGATGGTGACTTGGGCTTGGACCACGTTGGTTCGAGTACCTCCAATGCCTGTCAGTGTGAGGTACTTTCCTGGGAGAATATCCTCTTCCGAAACAAGATTTGAGCAGACAAGAGTGACATCTGCGCCGGACGTCTCTAAGTCCGACAACAGTCTGGCCGTTCACCGTGACAGGCTGGCGATTCTGGGTGTACCTCTGATCCTCCAACCAGCAGTGCAGTAGATGAGGCAGGTGCAGATGGGTTGGCCCCCTTAGGACTTGATGTCGCTGTGGTGCTAGCCACCTGGCTATGTTGTTGGGCTGGCTTTCCTGCATAGCAAAGTTGTTTGGTGTGGCCATGCCATTGACAGCGCTCGCACCAGGGCTTGGTCCACTCCCGGTTCACAGGTCCAGCAGGCCTGCCTTCTTTCCAGTTCTGGGACATAGCTCTGTCCTTGTCAGGTGCTGGAGGTTTGCGGCTGTCAGGTACCAGGGGTTTGCGAGGGTCTGGTACCGCAGGCCTGCAAGTGTCCGGTACCAGAGTTGCTACATACATGTCTGCCAGCTCAACGGCTTCTTTCGCAGACTTAGGCTTCCGCTCCAACACAAAATGTCTCACGTCTGTAGCACAGATAGCAAGGAACTGGTCGTGGAGCATCAAATCCACAATAGCACCAAAAGTCTTGTTTTTATGGACTCGGATCCATTGATGGAACGTGGTGCTTATATGGCTATACAAGTCTGCGTGAGAGTCTGTGGATTCTTTCTGGATCAGGCGGAGTTTTTTGCAGTAAACCTCTGGCGTGAGCTGGAACTTAGCGAGTATGACCTTCGTGATAGTCGGGTAATCGCTGTCCTGGTCTGTGGGTAGCTCCCTAAAAGCACCCAGGGCTTTACCAGTAAGCTGAGGGGTCAAGTGGAGTGTCCGCTGATCCTCAGGGATGCGGAACTGGCGGCATGCTCTTTCAAACGAGCATAGATACAAGTCAATGTCCCCATCTTTCTCCATAACAGGAAACTTGGCTTTAGGGACTGCAGGTAGAGGTGTGTCTCCTGTAGCAGGAGTGTTAGGAGAAGCTGGTCTCGCCTGGGCAAGTTCTAGTGTTTGCTTGTGCTGACGCTCCCCTTGCTCGAGCTGGAGCTGCTCCCTTTGCCACTCCAAGTATAAACACAAATCTGCTCCTGTCAGTCCTGGTAACAATTGCTGGCTCATATGGCCCAAGGCAGTAAAGTTTAGTCCAGAGCTGCTTGTTCCGGGCTGTGGGTTAGCAGAAGCCGGGAACATGGCGTGATCCTGGGTATTCACATCAACCGGAGCTGCAGTAGCAGCGTCAGCACTCAGAGCTCATGGTGCTGGGCAAGGTTGCACGAGGTGGTGGCGAGGCTTCCCGTAGGGAATCGGAATCTTCCATCGCCTGGCCGTTCCTCTCCGTCAACGCTTTGATCAGCTGTGTTCGGTTGCGGTTCAAAGCGGCAATGCCATGCGACTCGCACAGGACAGTCAGAGACAGGCTAATTCCGGTAATCTTGAACTGAATCAGACATTCAGAAGAGAAGAGTGCAAGAAAGAATAGGGTATAGCAAAGAAAAAGTTAGGAAATGTAGACCAATCTATTCGCTATCAATGTGTACCGTTTTGTGCCCGGAACTCAGGTTCCGCAAGACAGGATACTCCGTGACCACTGTCTTATTATTCTGGTTGCAAAGACTGAGTTTTGTCAGATCTTTGCACTCTGATTTCCCAAAAGCTGGCTATGCTTGGTTTTGGGGTGTGCTATCACCACCACTGCCAACCAATGTGACGATCCAGCCCCGCGATCCCGTCTCCAAGACGTTAAAAGACCGGTTGCTGGATCGTCAGAAGAAGGTAGTAATGTGACAGAGCGTGCCAATCTCGTCTAATCTGCTCCCATTAGCATTAGCAGGAAGTACGGTGAGCAGACTGACAATAACGATTGGTCGCACAACTGCCGACAATATGTAACGTGACAATCACTCACCAATCCCATATTACTAGGCCACTGTTGCCATGCAGGTCTCGTGCACTAGAGACTTCTGGAGGCAGATTTCCTGTGTGCGTAGTAAACAGTTAAAGAGACACTGAAGTGAAAAAAAATATATGATATAATGAATTGGTTGTGTACTATGAATAATTACTAGAAGATTAGCAGCAAAGAAAATATTCTCATATTTTTATTTTCAGGTATATAGTGTTTTTTCTAACATTGCATCATTCACTAATATGTGCAGATTACACAACACTCAGCATTCAAAATGATTCTTTCAGAGGAGTCTGTGAACTAATGACCTCTCCTCTGGCAGAGAAAAAGAAACCAGTTGAGATAATAAAAGTCAGAAGACAGCCCTCTCCACTACTTTCAAAGTCGTAGAGCTTAATGGCTTTATTGCATAGAGATAACAACTGGAGTTTCTTAACTCATCCTGTACTGGAAACAATTAGACTGATGTATCTGATCTTAATGTTTTATTTCTTAGCTGTACTACACATACAAATCATAATATCATAATTTTTTTTTCGCTTCAGTGTCTCTTTAAGATTGGTTGGAGGTGCCCATACATGTACACGATTGTATGTACAATCGGTAAAAAAAAAATATCGATTTCACGCTTGAAACCGAGTAATTTCACTGCCACCACTGTCCGTGTTGAACGGAGCTACTAGCTACTCTTAAAAGGAAGAAAATGGTTATTTACAACCTAGCTAGCAAATCAACAATTTATAAGAAAATAATAAAACAATGCGATAGTATGACTCTCCAGAGGGCAGATCTTTGTAGCAACAATCAGATGACCAGAACAGGCAAAAGGCTGAACGATAAAATCAGTTTTATTCTAAAACTACATACACACAGCATACTTTATCCCACAGATAAATATACCTGTCTGGCAGAACAGATTGGTTTGATAGAAAGAGAGTAGATATGAAAGAGAAACAGAATGTCTTAAAATACAGTTCAAATACCGTGATTGCTAGTCCCTACGGCAATCGCAAGTCTTTGGAGAAAGTCCAAGATGGCCGATTGCCATAGAGGCCCTTTTGTGTGAAATAATCCAAGGGATTTTTGCCAGTGTCCAGCTGGCTGTCAGATGTTATTTGACAAAGCTTTCAGATGATGGACTTTGGACGCTGGACAGCTGTGTCATTGGGGTTTTAATCCCCACTGTAGATGGGAGGGGTCATGACACGTACAAGTCCGACCTTATGAAATTTGAATAGGGCAGTGCCCCGTTAGACAGGTAGAGATTATGGCCCAATTCATATTTTTCCCGCTTTCTCCGTGCCCGTAGGTCACACCTGGAAACAGAATGCATATTCGCACTCAGCATAATTTTATGAATCTGCTTATACTAAACATGAAGAGTTTGGGTGACTGATAGCACCGTTCTTACTTTCACCCTTTGTAGCATTGGTACTGGAAGGTCCAGATGGTTGAAAATCTCTCAGGACCAGTGTCACATGAAGACCAACACTCTCTGCAAATTTGAAGGAACTGGTATCTTTGTAACACCAGAAATATTACAAATATAGTAGTCTATGGATTATTCAGGGTTACGGTAGGGTCATCTGCTCTCTGAACTGAGCCAGATGGGAGATAGTCTCCTTTGATCTTCCAGCTGAGGGAACCCTAAGAAACCCCCTGCTGAGATTGGATCCTAATAGTCTAGAGAAAGATGCTGTTTATGTGGTTTTGTCAATCTAATCTCTGATGGATGGCTTATAAACTCTGTAGGGTGTCCCATGAGGCTAGGAGAACCGCTCTTCCCACTTGGATGAGAGAGACTATGTAATTAGAAAACTGCCAGCGCTTGCTAGCAGAGTCAGAGAGTAGGGAAAAAAAGTTGATTTGAAAAAATGACATTTTGGTTGCTTGCAAGGAAACTTGCTTTTGTGACGTAAATGGCGCGCACACGGTTTTCTCGGGAACCGTGTGAGCGTCACAGGTGCGACCCACTGGAAACGCCAATATGCAGTGTGAAACCAGACATCAGGTTTCGAGAGACCCAAATACACAGGGCTGCCAGAAACCTATCCTTTCACTTGGGACAAACTGCATAGTGTACTTTGCCACAACTCTGTACAATTTGCGGTTTGCACACTGTCCCATGGGGAAGGAGAAGTTTGTCCTCGGAAGGTAAGTAAAAAAAGAAAACAATAATAAAAAAAAAAAGTAAGCAAAAAGTTACAAGTTCCAAATGTTAATGTTTGGTTAAAAAGGTTGAATAACATCTATCAAAGTTAATATTAATGTTAATGAATTTATCGCGTTGCTGCTTGCTTCTTTTTTTTTTTCTCTCTCTCTTTTTCCATCCTTTACCGTTCCAGGTGGCACGACTGACCGATCGACCAACTAGCTGCAGCACTGATGGTGCATCCTGACAGAAACATTGCGCATCTGTCAAATTACACAGAAGTCAGTGCATGCAGCGCTGCAGGACGAGATTTCTCCTCCGCAGTAAGATACGTTTGCTGAGGCATATGAGCTGAGGGGCAACGTTGGAGTTCCTATGCTTTGGCAAGCACTTATATATCAAATTTGGCAACTTTTTTTCATCCACATTGATCAATGTGATTAATCGGGTTTGCCAGGACATACGAGCAGAGTGGGTTTGCAACAGTTTGGGCAGTGCTCCTATGTCCTGGCAAACACTTTGCCCCTCTTTTTTGCACATTTTTCAGCAGATTTTTTTTTTTAAACCACATTGATCAATGCGAATGACCGAACCTTTGCCGCTCATTTTCCCTTTTATGGAAAAAAGCGCATTACCCATATGCCCAATATAAGGAGTATAGCAGAAACTCCTAATACTGGCCATACATGTAATGATTGCGGAGACCTTAAAATGCCAGGACAGATCCCACAAATGACCCCATTTTGGAAAGAAGACACCCCAAGGTATTCGCTGAGGGGCATGGTAAGTTCATAGAAGATTTTATTTTTTGTCACAAGTTAGCACTCAGGAGAAGTAGTATAATGTGTTTTGGGGTGTCTTTCCACACATACCCATGCTGGGTGGGAGAAATATCTCTATAAATGACAACTTTGTGTAAAAAGACATTTCTCACACACAGGATGGGTATGTGTGAAAAGACACCCCAAAACACATTATACTACTTCTCCTGAGTACAGCGATACCACGTGTGACACTTCTTTGCAGCCTACCTGTGCAAAGGGGCCCAAAGTCCAATGAGTACCTTTAGGAATAGACAGGTAATTTTTACTCATTTTGGTTTGGGGCCCCTAAAATGCCAGGGCAGTATAGGAACACCACAAGTGACCCCATTTTGGAAAAAAAAACACCCCAATGTATTCCATGAGGGGTATGGGGAGTTCATAGAAGATTTTATTTTTTGTCACAAGTTAGTGGAAAATGAAACTTTGTGAGATAAAAAAATCAATTTCCACTAACTTGCGAAAAAAAAAAATCTTCTATGAACTCACTATACCCCTCACCTTTGGGTCTCTTCTTTCCAAAATGGGGTCACTTGTGGGGTTCCTATCCTCCCCTGGCATTTTAGGGGCCCTAAACCGTGAAGAGTAGTCTAGAAACCAAATGAGTAAAAATGACCTGTGAAATCCTAAAGGTACTCATTAGAATTTAGGCACCTTTGCACAGCTAGGCTGCAAAAAAAAGTGTCACACGTGGTATCATCGTACTCAGAAGAAGTAGTAAAATGTGTTTTGGGGTGTCTTTCCACACATACCCATGCTGGGTGGAAGAAATATCTTTGTAAATGACAACTTTGTTGTAAAAAAATTGTCATTTACAGAGCTATTTCTCACACACAGGATGGGTATGTGTGAAAGGATACCCCAAAACACATTATACTACGATACTTCACCTGAGTACAGCGATACCACGTGTGACACTTTTTTTGCAGCCTAGCTGCGCAAAGGGGCCCAAAGTCCTATGAGCACCTTTAGGCTTTACAGGGGTGCTCACAATTTAGCCACCCCAAAAAATGCCAGGGCAGTACAAGTACCCCACAAGTGACCCAATTTTGGAAAGTAGACACCCCAAGGTATTCGCTGAAGGGCATGGTGAGTCCGTGGCAGATTTTATTTTTACTTTTTTGTAACAAGTTAGCAGAGATGGAAACATTTTTTTTTAACTTTTTACAAAGTGTCATTTTCTGCTAACTTGTGACAAAAAAATAAAATCTTCTATGATCTCCCCATGCCCCTCAGTGAATACCTTGGGGTGTCCTCTTTCCAAAATGGGGTAATTTGGGGGGTATTTATACTATCCTGGCATTCTAGCACCTCAACAATCATGATAGGTGCTCAGAAACGTCAGAGCTGCTTCAATCTGCGCACATTCACTTTTTTGTACCATAGTTTTTAAATGCTATAACTTTTACCCAAACCAATAAATATACACATTGGATTTTTTTTAATCAAAGACATGTAGCACAATAAATTTGGACAAAAACTTGTATAGAAATTTTACGTTATTTGCAAAAATTTTACCACAGAAAGTTGAAAAATCATTTTTTTGACAACATTCCTGTAGGTTTTGATGAATTGAATAAAAACTAAATTGCAGCAGCAATCAAATAGCGCCAAAAAGAAACTGTATTAGTGACAAGAAAAGGAGGTAACATTTGTTTGGGTGGTAAGTTGTATGACCGAGCAATAAACTGTTAAAGCTGTGCAGTGCTGAATTGTAAAAAATGGCTTGGTCACTAGGGGGTTTAAGCTGTGGTCCTTAAAGCGGATCCAAGATGAAAAACTAACTATAACAAGTTACTTGTCTATATATCTTATCTAAAGTTTTGATCGTTTACACAGCATATCTAGCTGCAAACAGCTTCAAAAGTTCATGGTTATTTATTCCTGTTATACAATAAGGGAAGCCATGTTCTGTTTGCCACATTGTCACAGGCTGAGGACTGGAGATGCTATCAGCTTGCCTGTGTGTAAATTCAGTCCCCTTTCCTCCTCCCTCCTCCCCTCTGCCTCTGAAACCAATGGCTAGTAACCTTCTCCTGCCCAGACAGAGCTCCCATAAGCCCTTGCTACAGTGCCAAAGCACAAAAGGAGCTGAGGGTGAGGCTTGCTTAGTTTATAGGGAATTAGAGTATTAAAAAAAAACAAAAAAAGTATTTGGCTTGAGGAATGCCCTATAAACTATATGAAAGGAACACAATTATGCATGAGTAAAAGTTTTTCTCGAATCCACTTAAAGTGGTTAAATCTACATTTTAAGTGTTTTATGTTTTATTGTTTTGCTCAATGACACATTCATTGAAGTATGCCAGAGCTAAACTCTGTTGGAATTTGAGAATGATATGCTTGAATTCGAAGCCCTCAGTTACTTTAGAAATCTGGTTTTAGGAAAAGGACTTGCTCTGCAGAGTTTCTCTTTAAGGAGGATTTCTCTTGGAGAGAAATAGAGGCTTAGAAGCACAATATAGAACTTTCTGTGTGTCTTCTACAAGGTCGTAGAAGAGATCTCCAGTGCATATGCCAGACTAGCTGATGGGAAGCACCAGAAAACATGAGCCATTGTTATGAAAACATTCTCACAGTACATTAAACAATGGTCTTGGGACTTATTACCTAATTTACAGGGTATTAGGGGAGGAAAAGCCATATTTAGCTTTTCCCATCTGAGCAAGCGCAGACAGCGTCATCCATCACATGCTCTTATTAGCCAATTGCAGGCGATGGGTGACTGGTCCGTCACTGCTGGGTGATGTCAAAGTTAACTCTTTAGAGGCTAGTATAAAATAGCCAACATGGACTCCATAGAGCCACTTCCAGTTTCTTCTAGTTACTTATACTTCTATTCACTTCCTAACTTTTTGTAACTTCCAGTATCTGTATGCATGTTCATTAAGAGAAAGTCTGGTCGATTCACAAGGAATGGACCAAAGGATGACTTATGACAGATTTATTGCTTTGCTGATGAACACACCTGTATATCTGTTTTGCCGAATAAACTCCTTAAACTTTGAAGACGTCTAACAGTTCTATCTCCTTTGCTGTTGCTGTGACAAGTGTTAAGTTATCACAAGTTCTGTAATATGGTGCCGAACAAAGGTGTAATGTTGTTGCCCAGAGCAATCAACAAATATTTATTACAAAATCTATGAACTATTGACCCTTTTTTTCTCTTTCCTGCTCTCAGAAGTCCTTTTCTGCTAGTAAAGTGTTTTATAGATGTAGTTTATTATCAGTAAAGGTCACACTGTAGTCTGACCCAGTCACTGCCACTTATATACCTGATGTTTAACTCTTACAGGCAGAGAAAAAAAGGAACACAGCATAGTTATTTTTGTGCTAGGCAGTGTACATACACATGTCTATCTCATCATGTCACATGTCACCTCGGTGACTGTACACATTTTTTTTTCCAAGACTGGGCACCGAAAAAGGGTGCTGTGGTCAGTAAAATTACAGATATTCCACTATTGGGCCCTGACCAATACGGATAGTAAACATCACAGATATTTTATTACTACCACTTTACTTAACGCTCTTCTCCTTACACTAAACTATCTGTGCCGCAACTTGTGCCATTAAAATGTTCCCGGCGCTCAAATTACCTGCTTTGGGGCAAACTTCCTTACCTGTTATGTATTAATATAGGCCTCCACAATTGTCTCCACAATTGTTCTGAGTTTGTTTGAATTTTTAACAAACTATGTCCCAACAGGGGACCTGACCTATATGTACAAAATTAGTGACATAGAGAATATCACTTGGTTGGTCAGCTGGGTATGGAGTGATGTACACCCGTGATCAACAGGTCACAAACAAACGATTTATATGCGAGATCAGGAACTAGCAAATGAGTGCCATTGTAGGTCTTTCTTGCACCAGTCAGTATCAATACATATATTTATTAAAAACACAATGCTTTGTAATGAGAGCTCTTTGCTGATCCCCCCCAGGTGGCTGGATATCAGTCAACAAATACTGGGGTGTAACTATTCACATCACAGCAAGGTGATAGAGCAAATACAGATACTTATATATGGCATTTAGGAGTGTGGTTAATATCTCAGCAGTGAATGATTGGTAAACAATTACCAACAGTCACAAACTAACCAGGCTGCTCTTACATAGTAGTATAAAAATGCCTTCACAAAAGGTATAAAGCTGAGGTAGAAAGGGTGATATGTACATTAATTACAGTGCTCAGGTGTCAATTCAACTAGAACCAGTTTCACTCTATGAAAGCAGCTCTGTCTTTGGGTAGAGAACTTTAGGTGGTTCGCGTTTGCCGGCGAAGGTGAACTTTTGCGGAAGTTCGATTCGCCCCCATAATGCTCCATTGAGCACAACTTTGACCCTCTACATCACAGTCAGCAGGCAAATTGTCGCCAATCAGACTGCACTCACTCCTGGAGCCCCCCCCCCCCTTATAAAAGGCAAGATTCTTCAGCCGTTTTACTCAGTCGTCTGCCTACAGTAATTACTTAAGGGACAGCTGCTGACAGACTCTGCTAGGGAAAGCTTAGTTAGGCTTGTTAGCTTACTCCCAGGCTGATTGTTATTCCTTATATGGCTCCCACATTCCCTCACTCCTTCCTCAGGTCTTGTCTTCCAGGGAATTGTAGGCTTTCAAAAGCCAGCTTACATACCTTGGCCGGGAATTGAACCCAGGTCTGAGTGCTTGGTAGGTAGCTCTCTTCACCACTATACCACCACCAACCCTACATGCTGAAGCCAGCCTAGCATGTACCATTATGATATATCCAAGAGAAAAATGAGCTTGCTTAAGGATTTGTAGGATGTCAAAAGCCAACTCACATCCAAACAGCCAAACACGCTAACCAATTGTGCCACAGAGACGGTGTACCACAAAGACTGTGCATGCAGTTGCTGTTGAATGCTTTTGAATGATTTTATGGGGATGTATGTGTGTCTTTTGGAGGGAGGAAGTAAGTCTGCTCCAAGAAGTTTCAGCATGTAGTGTTGGGGGTATAATGGTTAGGATAGCAGCCTACAGAGCGGTAGGCCTGGGTTCAATTCCTGGGCCTGGCCAATGTATGTGAGTTGGCTTTTGAAATCCTACAATTCCCTAAGCAAGCTCATTTTTCTCTTGGCTATATCACAATGGTACATGCTAGGCTGGCTTCAGCATGTAGCATTGTAGTGTGTTGTGTTGTGGTATAATGGTTAGGATAGCAGTCTACAGAGCGGTAGGCCTGGGTTCAATTCCTGGCCAATTTTGAGTTGGCTTTTGACATCCTACAAATCCTTAAAGTGAACCTTAAGTGATCAAAAGAAATTGAGTTTTACTCACCTGGGGCTTACCTCAGCCCCCTGCAGCTGATCGGTGTCTACGACGAGTCGCTCTGATGCTCCGGGTCCCGCTGGCGGCCACTTCCGGTTTCGCCGTCAGGACCCATCAGGCTGGGGAACACGGCTGATACTACGTGTTCCCAGCCAAAATAGCACCCCTATGCGGCCATATGGTCTCCCATGTGGTCTACCCTCTGGTCTCCCATGTGGTCGCCCTCCTGCGTCCTCTTGTCCCCCCCCCCTGTACCCTGTGGTCCCCCCTGTGTCCTCTGGTCCCCCATGTGGTCGCCCTCCTGTGTCCTCTTGCCCCCCCCTGTACCCTGTGGTCCCCCGTGTCCTCTGGTCCCCCATGTGGTCGCCCTCCTGTGTCCTCTTGCCCCCCCCGTACCCTGTGGTCCCCCTGTGTCCTCTGGTTCCCCCATGTGGTCGCCCTCCTGTTTCCTCTAGTCCCCCCCCCGTACCCTGTGGTGTCCTCTGGTCCCCCATGTGGTCGCCCTCCTGTGTCCTCTTGCCCCCCCCCCCCTGTACCCTGTGGTCCCCATGTCCTCTGGTCCCCCATGTTGTCGCCCTTCTGTGTCCTCTTGTCCCCCCCCCCCAGCGTCCTCATGTGTCCCCGCTGGCCTGCCCCCCGCGTTTGTCTCCGGGTCCCCGTGTAGTTTAGCGGCAGCAGCTTACCTCCTCCATCTTGCCCGCGGCGATTGAAGACATCCGGCTCGGCGTTTCGCATCGGGTCGGCGTTTCGCATCGGCTGGCATATGGAAGTCGGGGATTCCCTGCCTTTGCCGTATAAGACGCAGGGACTTTTTCTCCCCATTTTGGGGAGAAAAAGTGCGTCTTATACGGCGAAAAGTACGGTATGTGCTATGACTTTAGTGTCCTGACTATTGTAATATCTGTATGTTGTATGTTGTGTGGGTGTATAGAAAAACAAAAGTTTGCTTTCCTAAAACAGAAATAATTGGCGATAATTCAGGTTGGAGTGAGCTTGAGATGTCTCCTAGGCATCACTGCTGAATATATGCAAATTAACCATTGTACCCTTAGAAGTTAAACACACCTCCAGAACCGCTGGAATGCAATGATGTGTCAGTTTGTTAATTTGTACAGAGCCATAATAATCCAACATGCATACAGACTGTTTCGGATTGTTTGATCCTCATCAGTTCATGGCATGGATTAATTTGGCTCTATGCAGTAGGGCTTGTAACACCGAGAGGCACAGACTAACCAGCAAGCTCATGGTGACCCAGAACTCATTGGAGTGTGTAAGGGACTACAATGGTCCTAAAAGCCCCCTTACTAAGATGTTAAGAAAAACAAAAGTTTGCTTTCCTAAAACAGAAAGAATTGGCGATAATTCAGGTTGGAGTGAGCTTGAGATGTCTCCTTGGCATCACTGCTGAATATATGCAAATTAACCATTGTACCCTTAGAAGCTAAACACACCTCCAGAACCGCTGGAATGCAATGATGTGTCAGCTTGTTAATTTGTACAGAGCCATAATAATCCAACATGCATACAGACTGTTTCGGATTGTTTGATCCTCATCAGTGCATGGCATGGATTAATTTGGCTCTATGCAGTAGGGCTTGTAACACCGAGAGGCACAGACTAACCAGCAAGCTCATGGTGACCCAGAACTCATTGGAGTGTGTAAGGGACTACAATGGTCCTAAGTGGGTGTATACCGTGGTTGATGTGGCCACTGTGTTGTATGCTGTAAAGTTTTTAAACTCGGTGGTTGCAGGACAGTGTCGGTCTAGCATAAGTGGCAATGTCACACTTATCAGTATGCATGTTGTCAGATGAATGACTATATATATATATATATATATATATATATATATATATATATATATATATATATATATTTATATTTATATATATATTGTTTTTGTTTATATTCACTAGGGACATTTACACTTAATTTGATTTCCTCAGGACATGATAATGGGACACAAAAGATTATACAGTACTTAGAAGAAAGAGGCCCTATTATCTCTCAGACCCCTTGTGTTTTGTCACAATCCTAAAAACGGGACACAGGAAATAAGCCCGAAGTGGATAGATAGATCACATATGAGCTGGTATTAGAATATCGGACATAGTATAAACAGCACATACCATAAACTGGTAACTTATGTCTCCCATTTGTAAGTCCTGACAGAAATGTATATCTTTATTGTTCCACAGAAACACACATATATATTGATAGTAGCCATATATTTTTTATTAAATTACATAATGGATGCTGGTGTTTATGGTTCCCAGCGCAGGACAGCAATGAGCAGGTTAAAATCTTTCATCCACTGGTGTAGTTCAAATGAGAATGCCTGAAAAGTGACCTCTCTCTCTCATAGAAAAAAAATTGGTATATACCCTGCTCTAATAATATATCTTTTATTTTATTTTACCACAAGGATGATTGGTTTACATTGCATCAGCAATAATATTAATTACCTGTAATTTAGAAAAAAAATAAAATAAATAAATTTGATATTAAATTGATAAACTGCATGGGGTCCACTGACCTTGCTTGGGTGATGCCAGTAAGTGATAAGTAAGCTTTTTCTCTCTGATCTCTCTGTTTTTTCATTTTTTGTGTGCTGTGACTCTTATTTATAACTTTATTAACATTTTGATCAGAAGTGGTTTTATGACATACTCAGCTGTCTCAGCTACGGTATCTCCCTGGATCAGAGAGTTTTTGGATGGACATGCGGCCGCCAAGTAAGATTTTACTTCCTGTCCCTCCCATTCTTGAGCTTGTGTTGGGGACAGTACGCTGACTATAGGCCAACTTCTTTTGATCCTCTTTTCTGTCCATGTATGTGTCTGTCTACCGTTTGTTGAATTGTGATGTTGTTTGTCACACTTATTACCTGATGTGCACTTACAGTACACATCTCAAAAGTCTGCTCGGAGTTCTTATGTTTTTTTCTCTAAACTGTGATAAGGGACATTTTAAGGGCTAGTTCGCAGTCTAGTGCAGGGGTGCAAATTGGATAGATCGCAAAGGATTTCATGGTGGATCCCGGCCGCACTACCTTTTCTATTCTGTATATACGATGGTGCTCCTCAACTGGTACATTGGTAGATTATTTTGACTTGCTAAGTTTTAAAATAGCTCACAAGCTGAACAAGTGTGGGCACCTCTGGTTTAGTGGGTAAAATAACTCCATATCTTCTTGCTTTATGGAAGGGTTAATTGGTTTGCTATTCATAGACTCTGGGGAGCTGTACACTACATCCTGTTCAAATCTGAGACATAGTAACTCTCAGTTAGGAACTGATGGCTATTTTTTGTTACACGGGACCTGATAGATCAGCGTTTCTCAACATTTTATTGGTATGTACCCCTTGACAAATATATATTTAATTGTAGTACATGATAATTGGCTCTAAATAATTTCCAAGCATTCACTATTGCTTTTAATTTATCTGAAATACTCCTTTGGTGTTGTTTAAATAAGATTTAATATTTTCTAAACCTTTCAATGTGTTATTCTTGGTTAAGTATATCAAGCCTGAGTACCCCCTGGAACCATCAGAAGTACCACACGTTGAGAACCTAGGTGGTTGATAATGTGTGTGCTAGGAGATACTTGTCGTAATGTGTTGTTTGGGTGCAGGTCACTACTCCACACCTCTAGAGCTGGTTTACCTATGTCACCAATGCTTGCGATAAAAAGTAGTTAAATAAATTAAAAAATAAACAAAGTTTGCAGTTCAGAAAGTCTGTGCTGCAAGGAATACTGGAATAGGAGTTTTTGATCAACCATCCTGATAATGTTTTTCTCGTGCCATCAGTTGATAAATTTGCCATCAGTTGATAATTTTGTTGGATTTAAATAGATTAAGTATAGTTGGAATCTTCTTCAGGTTATTATTGCGGTTTGTGTCTCTGCTGTGAAAAAAATCCAGGCATTGCCATATCCTTATTATGCTGGATTGGTAGCCCTGGTAATTAGGGGTAATTGGGAGCAAGACACAGACAGTGGCCTGACAGGAGATCTAAACTCTTCCTACTGCTTTCTATAAAAAAAAAAAAAAGAAGAAGAAAAGGGATGGAATAACCATTAGTGTAAGTGTTATGTTATATTTATTAGTGTAAGTGTTTTTTTTATCAGTCTGAGTACATGTTTAGCTTAATTAGAAGCATGGGGGAAAGTCCAGAACTATTGACACAGATATTTAATGTTCTTAAGAAATGTCTGTGTGCCAATGGGTTTAGGGGGATGCAAATATGTTTTAATATAAACTAAATGCTGTAATTGAGTTCAACACCATTGATTATGAATTCTTACTCCATGAGACATACTGTAGACAGAATATGTATGTTGGAATGTAATTGGATAGGAGGTGAGAGGTTTTATGGAAATATCCTAAAATCCAGACACAAATCCTGAGAGGTGTAAATGTACAGCTTGGTTTTTATGAAATCTGGTTGTGGAAGTGATAAGGAAGTTATTAAGTAATGCTAGATAATGATTTTGAAGATAGAGTGTTACGTTTGTGAAATGAGGGAGTTATAATAATAAAATACAAATTGCATATACTACTTGAAAACAAAAAATATGAAGATGCATATAAGTAAGATATTTGTTTAATCATATATGTTTAATGGGACATATCTGGTCTCCTCAGCACTCTTTCACACCAAAAATACTGGAAAATCACAATGTCAACGTCATGGAATCTCTTGTGGTGTGAAACAGTCCTGAGAGTTATAGATTATAATGAATGCCATTGAAAGACATCGCATATAGTAGAAAATGCTGATTAATTATGAAAGAAAGAGATTCTATTTGTTGTAGTTTGAAACTGTATTCATACTGACATGAGTGTATTATATATATGGGTGTTATAGAATATCTCTGTTTTAGTTACTAAAAAAATGACACTTATTTTAGTTTACATTTTTCTTGTTTATATTGCCATAAGTGTCGCACATTACTTTATGAATAATTGGTACAATTGAAGAACTACACAAGTTTTGCAATAAGCACACACCCTCCAAGCTCTAATTTTTTTTTGATAGACATTCGATATCGGTTTGAGAATGTTGTTCTACCTCTTTGGCTCATATAATTTGATGAACTGTGAACTCTTGTTTTATATATCGATTACTAATTTGCCTGCACAAGTGTGGTTGTTGCTAGACCTGTCCACTCGAAGATTCATCTATGATGTCACCTGCTTACCTACAAACTTGGAGATTGTCTACTTTGATTCCATTCTGCTGGGTTACTGTAGGGATGATTCTCTGCTGTAAGGATGAGTCTACATGCTCTGATCTGCTTCTGTGGTGGTAATGGCTACATCTTGTCTTTCTTATTGGTGGTAATGGCTACATCTTGCCTTTGACCTTGGTTTTGAAGTCCTGCATGGGAAGCTGAAAAGCCACACAAACAAACAAAAGCCTTCTCTACTCCTACAAGGGCACACAATGGAATAGGATTTCTCCACCAGGATACTCATGAGGTCCACAGCTTCAAACAAACCAACACATCAAAAAAAGCATGTCCAGGCAACACAGCAAGCAGATCTCCTACCTTCCTAAGTCCTCTTCCCAAGGTAAGGGAATTCATCCTCCTTCCTCAAACAGCAGTAATGTCTTCCAGCTGGCAATCGTTTTTTGCAGACTGTACAAATACTTTAAATGCATTCAGAGGCTGAAATTATACTGACTCCATTGCCTTTCTAAGTGAACTTTAGTAGGCCCCAGGTTTCTGCATATCAATGGAATTTTCACACCTCTCCTAGCAGATTCACAAGGCCAGCAGTTTGCTTTTGTCTACCCCCCATTGATAAAAAACAACAATCAAGGGAAGAGCTTACTTAATCCATTCCTTCTCAAAGAGCAATGTTAATCTATACAGCCAGCTTCTTACTATCTCTCAGGCCATCAAGAGCTGCATCTCACATTGGGAAAAAACAAGCTAATTTGCTGGAATCTCTAGGGATTTTAAATAAAACACACAGAGGAAAAAAAGGTGGCCAGGCCCATAAAAAATGCCACACTCAGACTCAGTCCAACTTCAGGGACCCAGGCCCATTCAAGGGAAAGAACTTTCCAGCGATCTCCAGTGATGTTTACTGGAAATCAGAGGCTGAAAGTAGCAGAAGTTACCATGTCCCTAGTCAGAGATGCAGTAACACCCCGGCAGTGAACCCAGTCGCCAATGCTAAGGCCCATGCAGTCACCGCATTGCTCTGCAATGCCCGCTCTATAAACAATAAGACAGCCATTATTGCGGACCTTATTCAGACATGCGATTTTTCATGCATCACTGAAACCTGGATTGATGCCAATGCGGGCCCCACATTGGAAGCAACCATCCCATACAATTACTCAGTCCTAAGTGAGGGAAGACGAGACCGCAGAGGAGGGGGTGTAGCAATTTGTGGCAAAACAACTCTGCAGCTCAGAGCCCTGAATGTTGGCTCAACAAAGTCTTTTGAATGTATAGGTGCCCAGATCTCAGCTGGTAAAGGCTTCAAAATTTCAGTGGTTTATCGTCCCCCCGGAGATGCTGACATATTCCTACAGGAATTCTCAGAACTTCTGGCAATGCTAACTCTGTCTTATCCGAGATGGATCATCCTTGGTGACTTCAACGTCTGGGCTGATAACACTCAATCACAAAATGCAAATGAACTAATAAATCTCATGGGTGGACTAGGCTTCACACAAGTTGTAAATCTGCTACCCACAGAAGAGGGCATACGCTAGACTTACTGTTCCACCTTGGAATGGACATTAGTAACATAACAGTAACCCCAGTGGTGTGGTCAGACCATCACATAATACAGTTTACTATTGAACATCACCCTATCAAGCAGCTCCTTAAAGAAACAATCAAAATCCGTCCCCTGAATAAATTAACACCGGAGAGGATAACTGCCAACCTGGATTTTACAAATCTGCTCCACAGTCAAATGGACCCAAACACTCTAGTAACCCAGTACAACAACACGATATATGAAACACTTGACAGTATTGCTCCATGGCGCACCAAATCAGCAACCAAAAAGCCGAAAGCTAATTGGTTTGACAAAACCATCATGGATCTAAAAAAGGTACAGACTAACCAGCAAGCTCATGGTGACCCAGAACTCATTGGAGTGTGTAAGGGACTACAATGGTCCTAAAAGCCCACTTACTAAGATGTTAAGAAAAACAAAAATTTGCTTTCCTAAAACAGAAAGAATTTGCGATAATTCAGGTTGGAGTGAGCTCGAGATGCCTCCCAGAGCACCACTGCTGAATATATGCAAATTAACCATTGTACCCTTAGAAGCTAAACACACCTCCAGAACCGCTGGATTGCAATGATGTGTCAGCTTGTTAAATTGTACAGAGCCATAATAATCCAACATGCATACAGACTGTTTCGGATTGTTTGATCCTCATCAGTGCATGGCATGGATTAATTTGGCTCTATGGAGTAGGGCTTGTAAACCGAGAGGTACAGACTAACCAGCAAGCTCATGGTGACCCATGACACATCATTGCAATCCAGCGGTTCTGGAGGTGTGTTTAGCTTCTAAGGGTACAATGGTTAATTTGCATATATTCAGCAGTGGTGCTCTGGGAGACATCTCGAGCTCACTCCAACCTGAATTATCGCAAATTCTTTCTGTTTTAGGAAAGCAAATTTTTGTTTTTCTTAACATCTTAGTAAGGGGGCTTTTAGGACCATTGTAGTCCCTTACACACTCCAATGAGTTCTGGGTCACCATGAGCTTGCTGGTTAGTCTGTACCTCTCGGTTTACAAGCCCTACTCCATAGAGCCAAATTAATCCATGCCATGCACTGATGAGGATCAAACAATCCGAAACAGTCTGTATGCATGTTGGATTATTATGGCTCTGTACAAATTAACAAGCTGACACATCATTGCATTCCAGCGGTTCTGGAGGTGTGTTTAGCTTCTAAGGGTACAATGGTTAATTTGCATATATTCAGCAGTGATGCCAAGGAGACATCTCAAGCTCACTCCAACCTGAATTATCGCCAATTCTTTCTGTTTTAGGAAAGCAAACTTTTGTTTTTCTTAACATCTTAGTAAGGGGGCTTTTAGGACCATTGTAGTCCCTTACACACTCCAATGAGTTCTGGGTCACCATGAGCTTGCTGGTTAGTCTGTACCTCTCGGTTTACAAGCCCTACTCCATAGAGCCAAATTAATCCATGCCATGCACTGATGAGGATCAAACAATCCGAAACAGTCTGTATGCATGTTGGATTATTATGGCTCTGTACAATTTAACAAACTGACACATCATTGCAATCCAGCGGTTCTGGAGGTGTGTTTAGCTTCTAAGGGTACAATGGTTAATTTGCATATATTCAGCAGTGGTGCTCTGGGAGACATCTCGAGCTCACTCCAACCTGAATTATCGCAAATTCTTTCTGTTTTAGGAAAGCAAATTTTTATTTTTCTTAACATCTTAGTAAGGGGGCTTTTAGGACCATTGTAGTCCCTTACACACTCCAATGAGTTCTGGGTCACCATGAGCTTGCTGGTTAGTCTGTACCTCTCGGTTTACAAGCCCTACTCCATAGAGCCAAATTAATCCATGCCATGCACTGATGAGGATCAAACAATCCGAAACAGTCTGTATGCATGTTGGATTATTATGGCTCTGTACAATTTAACAAGCTGACACATCATTGCAATCCAGCGGTTCTGAAGGATCTAAAAAAGAAAGGGCGCAGACTTGAAAGACAGTGGCGTAAATCAGGGTCTGAGGAGCACAAATCTAGCCTAATTCAACACCTCAGACAATATCAACAAGCAATAACCAAGAAAAAATCAGACTTTATCTCGCACAAAATATCTACAGCCAACAACAGAGCTGGTCAACTCTTCCACACAGTGGAATCACTCTGCAATCCTTCCTGCCTAAAAGCCCCAACCACATTCTCCAGGGAAAGGTGTGAAGAATTCTCTGCCTTCTTCACAAACAAGGTGTCTACCATCCGTGCCAGCATTACACCAACATCAATTGACCACTGGACTTTGCATCTGCCTACTACCGTACCACCATGGCAAGTTTTTGACACTCTGAGTGAAGAAGATTTTGGAATTCTCATTCAACGTCTCCGCCCCACTACCTGCGACCTGGATCCTGGCCCAACTGGATCCTTAATGCAGTGCCCAGAGCTGATCAGGCCAGCACTTCACAAAATCACTCAGTGCTCCTTGCAAAGTGGACTTTTCCCAGAAGAACTAAAGAAAGCAATCATAAAACCCCTCTTGAAGAAACTATCACTAAATCCTGATTCTGTAACCAACTACAGACCTGTGGCGAACTTACCATTCCTATCAAAAGTTATTGAGAAAGCAGTCGCCAACCAGCTGGAAGCCAGGCTTACAGATAACAACATCTTTGATACTTTTCAGTCAGGATTTAGGAAAAGGCACAGCACTGAAACGGCATTAGTCCGAGTAATGAATGATCTACTTACTGCAAGGGACAAGGGTGATTGCTCAATTCTGATTCTTCTGGACTTGTCTGCAGCATTTGATACTGTGGATCATGAAATACTAATCCAGCAACTGAAGAATTACTGTGGCCTAAGGGGTACTGTTCTTAGCTGGTTTCAGACCTTCCTATCTGGCAGGACACAGCAAGTATGTCTGGGCACACACTACTCTAATCCAGTGCCACTTCCCTATGGAGTTCCACAGGGTTCTGTACTATCACCATTACTCTTTGCAGTCTACATGCTCCCACTGGGCAAAATAATCCAGAACTATGGCCTAGGATACCATTGTTATGCAGATGACACACAACTGTATCTGTCCTTCAAGCCTGGCACCCAAGACCCATCAGCATCCATAAATGCGTGTCTAGTGGATTTACAAAATTGGATGAACACCAGCTGGCTGAGGCTGAACTCTGACAAAACAGAGGTGTTCAAAACGCTCACCACCTGAAACTAGCAATTGGGGGAGATACTGTACAGTATAAAGACTCTGTGCGAAACCTTGGGGTGATCCTGGATGGAAATCTAAAACTCAAACAGCAGATATCAGCTGTCGTCAAGTCTTCCTTCTTCCATCTAAGAAATATAGCGAAAATCAAACACCTTATCCCAGCTGAAGACCTACCTGCCCTGGTTCATGCATTTGTATCCTCCCGCCTAGACTACTGCAATGCCCTGTTCATCGGATCTACAGAAAAGGTTCTGCGCCCCTTACAGCTAGTACAGAATGCTGCAGCTAGACTCCTAGCCAATGCCCCCCGCAGCTCACACATCACCTCAGTACTGCAAACTCTTCACTGGTTGCCAGTAAAATGGAGAATCAATTTTAAGATCTGCCTGCTGACATTCAAGGCTCTACACCACATGGGACCCAAATACATAGCGGATCTATTGGAACTTTATGCCCCTCCACGCACCCTCCGCTCTGCCAACAAGATGAAGCTGATTATTCCCAGGATACACTTAACATTTGGTGCTCGGGCCTTTTCCTATACAGCCCCTACTCTATGGAACTCACTTCCACAATCAGTACGAGAGGCTCCCTCTCTGGACAGATTTAAAAAAAGGCTAAAAACTCACCTCTTTTCCCTAGCCTTTGAGACTGCATAATGCAGGGTCACAGCGCTTTGAGTCCCCAGGGAGAAAAGCGCTATATAAATATTATTGTTATTGTTATTCTGTGTCATCCTTTGGAAGGAACTCCGCCTCTAACAGCTGTGAGGTCTCTCCAGAACCATCATCTGGGATGAGAAGCAAGTTCACCTTTCCCTGCTCTCTATAGCCTGGCTGCAAGTTCTTCACCTGAAGCTTTTGTTGCGACTTTGATTCCTTGTGGGTGCTCAGGCCACAATAATGCCTCCCACAAGACTGAGTGCGACCATGCTGGTTGCACTTCATGGCTTTTGACTCCCACTGTTACCTCAAGAGCTTGACAGAAGAATATTTGTGATTATTATGAGGGTGGGCTGTTTTCCATCACCTATCATCATCCAGATGGACAATGCTCTTTCATCAGACTATGAACATGAATAAACCGGATTATTGAATATCAGTGGATAAGAGCCATTTTAATTTTTGTTTTGTTCTATTTGTTTTATGAGCTTGGGGGAAAGTAATGAACTGATATTTTGAACTCCCCTAAAGATGAAGAATATTGCTAATTTGAGTGTGTTGCTGTACCTAATGTATGTGTAGTGTATTACTCTAGTTTAAAATGTTCTTGATGCTTCACTTTAGACAATGGTAATTTCTAGTAGATGACACTCTTATTTATTATTAAGTTCTATGAGCAACTTTTAATATTGATCTATCCCTTCAGAATTAATGGAGAAATTGATATGAAAAGGATCAACCTCTCAGTGACCATTTTTGTTTCTGTGAATGCTCTGTTATTTTGAGGACCTAATTTTGTTACTGAGATGTATGAATATTATTATAATTGCATAAAATTGTGTTTATTCTTATCACCCTCCAGATAGTGATGAATAATACTATATTGGACTTACAGCTCTCACTAGGTTTATGCTGTACCGTGGTATTCCTGCCACATAATTTAGATAGAGATTGTGATAATTAATTAGACTGTTATTCCATATATATATACACACATATATATATATACATGGAATAAAAGAGGTGACTGTTATAGATTAATTATATACCTTTAAATTCACTAACTGTATTATTATTATTTAGTATTTGTATAGTGCTGTCATCTTCCACAGTGCTGTACAGATTATATAACAAATGATTCTGTGAGAGTGCACATGACAGTAAGGGCCCTTTTCCACTAGCAATCGCTAGCGTTCGCGCTAAACGCTAGCGATTGCTGAATCGCAAGTGCTGGAAACTTCCCGGCGATTGCGTCCACGATTTTGCTATGCAATGCACTGCATAGCAAAATCGCGGCAAAGATCGCTCCGCGGTGCGATCGCGTTTGAGTCAAAAACGAATCGCGGTAGTGGAAATTACCTACCGCGATTCCTATGTTAAAAAGCAAACCGTAGCGATTTCAAAATCACTAGCGGTTTGCGATTTTGCGATTCAGCATCGCAAACGCCGCTAGTGGAAAAGGGCCCTAAAACAGATATTTTGGGTATAAGCATAGCATTATTGTCCTCTACAGGATGCACAGCATCAAGTGATGCAGGACATGTGATGTTTCACATGATAGAACCAACAGTATAGCGTCTGTTTATTGTGCTCCTTCAATGGTGTATTTGTAACTTGACGTCACATGAGGAAATGAACTTTATGGAGCTGCATTGTTTGTGAAGGGTATAAATGTGGTTGTGTTTCTGTGTTTAGCTAATAAAATCTCTGTTACCTGATGTTTTATTCTCAGCGCTGATTAGGGACCTCATATATGCACACCGATTATGGGATAGGTATGAATTGGGATAAACCCTTTTCACATACACACAATCTGGAAGCAGTTCCCCAAAATACGCGAAACCTGGCAGCGGATCACCCAAAATACAAATAACACCCAAAATACATGTAATCTTGCAGCAGTGGTCCGCCAAACATACACAATCTGGCAGCAGTTTCCCAAAATACACGTAATCTGTTAACAGCAGTTCCCCAAAAATACAGAAAATCTGACAGCAGTTCCCCCAAAATAGGTACCCCGGCATAGGTAGCCAGGTCTATAGGTGTCCCCAGTATAAGTAGCCAGGAGTATAGTTGTCCCCAGAATAGGTAGCCAGGTGTATATATGTCCCCAGTATATGTAGCTAAGTGTACAGGTGTCCCCAGTATATGTAGCTAGGTGTAGAGGTGTCCTTAGTATATGTAGCCAGGTCTATAGGTGTCCCCAGAATAGGTAACCAGATGTCCCCATACGGAGGGGAGGCAGCGCAGAGAAGAGGGAGCGGTGGGCACAGAGGCGGGGAAGGGGGGACGTTTCCCCCTCCCTCACCTTGGGGCTCCCCCTTCCTCTCTCTCCCCTCCAGAACTAAAATTTGTGGTTCTTTCCTGTGAGTTGAGTGATTCGACTCATCACACTGAACCGAATCAGTTCAGTGGATGAGATAGGAACTGCAGCTGCACACTGTGTTCGGTTCAATGTGATGAATCGGATCACTCAACTCACAGGAAAGAACCGGCTCAAATGAACCAATCACTCATGAACCGGACATCACTACTACTTCCCCGCTGCTTGGAACAAGGAAGAGGTAAGTCCCGCACGCTGCCAGCCACCCACACATTTTACTTCTGGAGGGGAGAGTGAGGAAGGGGAAGCCCCAAGGTGAGGGAAGGGGGGGAGACGTCCCCCCTTCCCCGCCACTGTGCCCACCACTCCCTCTTCACTGTGCTCTCTCCCTCCACACATGCTAGGGTGGACGACGTCCACCCTCTGAAAAAAGCAGGTGAACGTCGTCCACCCGCGTTCACGCCCGACTCGACCCCTGGTTGATATCATGCATGGGGGCTTCGCAATCGACCGCAAAACTCTGCCACATAGACGTCCAACCAAAATAGCAGCAAGTAAGTGAAAATGGTGGTAATTTTCCCCCAAATCTGCAAAACTGGTTTTGGCGATGTCACTGTTCCCTTGTATTTATACATATTAATTAGCTCCCCTCTTCTCTCCAGACTCAGGGACCTTTCACACTGGGGTGGTGTGGTATTTTTACCGCACCCCACTGCAGCCTAATGAAAGTCTATAGGGTAGTTCATACTACCCACAGTGCAGTATGCTGCAGCAGAATTGTCCTTTCTAATGCAAGCACATACCTACGTTGCAGTACGGCTCCTGTGGCGATCTGCGCATACCAGAAGTCATGTAAGTCTATGACGATGCAGGGGTTTTAAAAATGTTGGTTGCGCCATGCAGCGTGCATGCGCCAAAGGCTATTTTTACAATACGCTTCCCGCACTTCCGTATTTTCGAACTAGGAAGTGAGTGTAAGAAAACGTCACTTCCTGTTTGGATGTTGGCCAGAAGGGGATTACTGCATATTAACGTGGTAATCCCCGAAGGCCTGTTTTTGGCGGTGCGGTAGCCCGCACCGCGCTGCTGCCGCCAATCTGCAGTCTGAAACCGGCCTAAAAGACAGTGATCTAAGAGGTGATCTAATTATCATGTATAGTAAATGGAAAATCCCACCCCTAAAGACAAAAGACACTTGGTGAGCTCTAAATATACTTTCTAAAGATAAATGGGAATATTTGCTGATCCATGAATATACCATTCAAACAATATAAGGATTTCAAAAAATCATAAAAATACTATGAATCTGCCGGGACACCCCACTGAATCATAGGTCCTTCTCAGAGAATCAGTAAATTTATAGCACACAAGGTGAGAGGATTGGTCTATGAACTACCATACTTTGTTAAGGACACCACTGTTATGTTGAAAGTTTTGAATCAGAAACCTGAACTGTATAACTGTAGAGTACTCTAGATGAAACATAACAATAGTTCTGAAACATTGCATGTGGATACTATAGCAAAATAAAACAAGCAAAAAATTACTTACCAGAGCCTCTGCTCCATTATACGGTGAAATTGTGAAAGAGTTGGTAAATGCACGAATCTGCATAGATCAAAGTAAAAGAAAAAAGTTATGAAAAAGACACAATTCTTGTTAGCCAGTATATTCAAACTATAGCTACAATAGCAATCTTAAATGTGTCTAGCAGTATTTCTGAATGCTACAATTATGTCTAAACTAAAGCTAGGTAAACACATGAGATAAAAGTCTTTGAAAATGAAAAAATCAAAGGCCAATTTTACCTCCTCCATGTAGTATGAGAGTATAACTACACAGTCTATTCTTAAAGTGTACCCAAGGCGATGTGACACGATGAGATAAACATGTGTATGTACAGCACTAAGCATATTAGCCATTTGAGCCGCCCGGACGTGATGCTCACGTCCAGACCGCTGCTCTGCTGAGGTGCCGCGATTCGGCAACGCTCTTACTAGAGGCTTCAGCCTTTCTGCAAATAAAATTTTCTGCGTCCCCCTTGTGCTTCTGGTTAGTGAGAAGCACAAGGAGAAAAAAAAACTCAATCTTGTGGCCAAATAGTAAAACTACATCTACATATTTTTTACATTACAATTTACACATATAATAACATTAAAAATTAACTGTTTATTTCCCACACCAAAATATTAACCAAATAACATTTTTAATGGGAAAAAAAATTACAATTAAAAAAGAACAAAACAAAAACAAATAGTTACCTAAGGGTCTGCACTTTTTAAATATGCATTTGAATGGGGTATACTGCAAACATGTTTTAAATTATAAGCTTGTAAATCGTGATGGACGCAAATTGGAAAAAATGCACCTTTATTTCCAAATAAAATATTGGCGCCATACATTGTGATAGGGACAAAATTTAAATGGTGTCATAACCGAGACAAACGAGCAAATAAAATACATAGGTTTTAATTATGGTAGTGTGGATTATTTTAAAGCTATAATGGACGAAAACTGAGAAATAATGATTTTTTTCCATTTTTTTCTTATTAATCCTGTTAAAATGCATTTATAAAAAAATTATTCTTAGCAAAATGTACCACCCAAAGAAAGCCTAATTAGTGGCGGAAAAAACAAGATATAGATCAATAAATTGTGTTAAGAAGTGATAAAGTTATTAGCGAATGAATGGGAGGTGAAAATTGCTATGATGCATAAGGTGAAAAATCCCTGCGGACTGAAATGGTTAATAACCAGGGTGTTTTACTTGTTTTATTTTGCTGCCTGAAAGAGTTAATTTTTAAGGATGGAAGTGGCAGCTTTTGTCTTGTCAGTACCTTGTCAGTAAACATCACTGATAAGCAAATTACAGCCATAAAAGTTTTCCTAGCAGAATACATTTTTTCTACATATTTCTGAGAGCAGAGGGAGAGAGAAAGAATGAATATAGTTCATGCATTTTCATGGGACACTTAATAGACTGCAACTGAGCAGAGACAACAAAACATTCAATTTACTTTCTAAATGTTTTAGGCTGCTTTCACAGTGAGATGTTACAGGCACACGTTACTGCAGCCTGTAACGCTCCCTAACGCACAGCACTGTAACTGCAATGGGCTGTTCACAGTGCCCACGCACGTGCAGCATGCTACGGCGTTAGAGCGGCTTTGCCGCGTTAGCCTGCTTGCACAGGCGCAGTGATTAGCCACATGGTTAATATTCACTGTGCTGACATCACTGGCGGGACCACGTGATGCGGAGTGTTCCGCTCACGTGGTGTCCACCAGCGCATGCGTACTATAGTACGCATCACGGACACATCAAAGAGCCGCTTAACACGGCTCTTTGCTAACGTCCTCTGCCACCACCACCATGTGTTGTGTTAGGTGCACGTTATGAGACCTTAACGTAGCACCTAACGCAACGTCTTAGTGTGAAAGAATCCTAAATATAAAATAAAATCCTGGGATGACTAAAAAAGTCATTTTTAGGAGTAGGAGGATAAATATAATTGTTTATCTTATCAGTTTATTTTCACCTCAGGTTCTTTTTAAGTTGAGTACATCCATCAGATAAAAATCTGATAAAAATCTTTGCAAACTGAGGAATATATCTGTAGCATAGGTTTGTTGAGGAGGTTTGAAAGACTGATCTTTCTAAAGATGCCGTGCCCATGCAAAATAACAGTTCCTGCAAAAGTTCAGTTCTTGCAAAATGCTATCATAGTCTATGATATCTGGAGATCTCATACACACCTCGTTTTAAGCTGTGTACCCACCTGGGTTTTTTTTTCTCAATGATTTTCCCAATGACCTGTGATTTTTTTGAGCATCAAGTGGTCGTTTTACGCGTTGTTGCGATGTGGGTACATGGCGCATGATTACGCTAATGTTGCTTAGTGTCATGCGATGATAAAAGACCGTCACAGCAGATCGAAACTTTAAGATCCCCAACAATACTGAGCAAAGTACCGAGATCGTTGGAAGTCTCATTTGCACCGCTGTGTAATGCCGCGTGACCCGACGGCAGGAAGATAAATCACTGGATGCTCATCTTGAGGGAGCAGTCGCTTGATCCATCTTCCTGGGTCGTTGCGATGAGTATGAGGCTTAGCAGATATTCATCTGCAAATCAGATCCGGCAGGATGAATCTGAAAGATTGAGAGATAAATATCTTTCATTTGGATCTTTTGAGGTCTTTTGTGAACTTTTTTTTTTTTTTTTTTTTTTACAAATATCTGCAGATTTATTTTTAATTGTTCACTTTTCAAAGATTTATCTTGTGTGTACCCAGCTTTAGTATTCAAAATCTGTGGGTCCTTATACTGCATGGCAGTGGTAAAATTGTCCAGTCACCTGCAGATAAAAATTGGGTGTCTGTATGGACATGGACTTGTGTATGGACTTGGCCTCTAGAAGATAGCAAATAGTAGTTACTGTATACAATACAATACAATAACATTTCTATAGCGCTTTTCTCCCATAGGACTCAAAGCGCTTACGCTCTCTCAGATTCAGTAATTAGTAGGATGAATTATTCACACAACAAAAGTTATATTTCTGCAAATGCCAAACTGAACAGGTGGGTTTTCAGTCTGGATTTAAACACGTCCAGGGATGGAGCTGTCCTGATCTGTTGAGGTAAGGAGTTCCAAAATGTAGGGGCAGCATGACAGAAGGCTTTGGGACCAAAAGTTTCCAAGTGGACTCTGGGTATGACTAGATTATTAGAACCTGTTGATCTGAGAATGCGGGGATTGCTACGCTGCTGCAACATATCTTTCATGTATCCAGGGCCTAGATTATTTAATTTAAATGTCAGAAGGCCGATCTTGAATAGGACCCTCCATTCTATAGGTAGCCAGTGAAGGGAGTGCAGGACTGGCGTTATGTGGCAGTGACGGGGTTGGTTGGTTAGCAGTCTGGCAGCAGTATTCTGTATCAGCTGTAGGCGGTACAAGTCCTTTTTTGGAAGGCCAGTGTAGAGAGCATTGCAGTAATCCAGTCGGGATGTGATGAAGGCGTGGACTAAGGTTGGCAGATCTTCTGGGGGTATGAGGTGCTTGATTTTAGCAATGTTCTTCAGGTGAAAATAGGATGATTTCACCACAGCAGAGATTTGAGTTCTGAAGTTTAAATCCCTCATCAATTAGAACTCCCAGGCTACGCACATGATCAGAGCTGCGTAGATCCGTGCCTCCTATTCCCAGTGGTGAAGACTGCAAGTTAAGTTGTTTTGTTATCATGCTCTGCCCTCCAATCAGAAGGACTTCAGTTTTGTCTGCATTTAGTTTCAGCCAGTTGTCATTCATCCATTTCTGTAGTTCACGTAAGCAGGCGTTTATAGTTAGAGTTGGGTCTGTCACACCAGGTTTGAAGGAAAGATATAGTTGGGTGTCGTCTGCATAGCAGTGGTATGTCAGGCCATGTTTTTGGATTAGTTTTCCCAGCGGTAACATGTAAATCGTGAAAAGCAGGGGAGAGAGGATTGAGCCCTGGGGCACCCCATACTTAAGTGATACAGGGGTGGACAGGAAGAGCCCCATAGACACTTTGTGGGTTCTGCCACTCAAGAAGGATTGGAACCACTGAAAAACTATGCCATCAATGCCGTAGTATTCCTGTAGCCTGTTTATCAAGATGTCATGGTCAACTGTATCAAAGGCTGCAGAAAGGTCTAGCAGTATGAGGATCGAGCACTCTCCTCTGTCTCTTGCCATGAGCAGGTGGTTGCATATTTGGATGAGGGCAGTTTCAGTGCTGTGGTGTTTCCTGAAGCCAGACTGGAATGGGTCATAACTGTTGTTTGTAGGATTTTGGCTTCTAGCTGGAGATAAACAGCTTTTTCAATTAGCTTGCCCAGAAAGGGGAGGTTAGAGACAGATCTGTAGCTGGTCATTGCATCTGGGTCCAGGGAGGGTTTTTTGAGGAGAGGCCTGATGACCAAGATGTTACATTGTCTCTGCTAATGGTCTTCGGCGCTATATTAGGCTCAGATGCTGTAAGTTGGATGGCGGACCTTATAGCGGAGACTTTGTCTGTGAAGAAATGGGCAAATTGGTCACAGAGGTCCTTTGAAGACTCGATATTACATTTTTGATATGGCGGGTTGCAGAGTTTTTCGATTGTGCGGAACAGTTGAGGCTGGTTTGTTAACTGCATTTGCAATCTCTTGTGATAGAAAGGATGATATTTTTCCCCGTGATTACCTTTTGGTAGCTCTTCAAGTGGAGGATTAAGGCATGTTTGTCTTCTGGGGACTGAGATTTGCGCCACAGTCTCTCAAGTATATGTTGGTACTGTCCTTTCAAATCCACAGCCAAAGTGCTATAGAAAACTAATGAAAAAATATTGTTGATAGTTGATTCTGTTAAAAAAAAGTACTAGAAATAAAAATGCAGTGGAGTTGCTTGTAAAATGCAGTAGAAAATGAACACCGAGTCTCATATGCAACTAACCTTTTCTCTTTGTAATAAAACTTTTTATTGAAAGAATTTTCTCCATAAAGACAAAACATTAAAACATATATACAGAATCTGGATACCAGTTGGCAGTTTTAACATATTCAGATATACATTCAATATTACTAGCTGTTTATTGAACAGGTAAAGAAAAAAGGTATATTTAACCAGTATGTCCTTATTATAATTTCTTCTTATTATATCTGCGTTAGTATTCCAGAAGTTAAAGAAAAGGGAAGAGAAAAAGAAGTGGAGGGTGAAACAGGTAAAGAAAAAGAGTAGGAAAGAAAGAACTAGTTTAAAAGGGGGAGGTCACCCAAAGGGAAACCTCTAGAGAAAGGTAAAGATAGACAGAGTTGCCCATATATTACACCAGTTCCGTAAAGTTCGTATCAGATGTAGAGTTGAGCTGAAATTTTCGTAATTTCGCATTACTATAATTACGCATGCGAAATTTGCGATTACGATGCGAAATTAGCGTAGCGAAATTGCCATTAAAATCGTAATTGAAAATACCGTAAGCGTAATTTTCAACGCGAAATTTCGCGTTTCGTTCATGCCGTAATTTCGCATTAAACGCTACCGTAATTTCGTGTTAAACCGTAATGCTCCGTGTAATATAAAAAAGCCGCCGACTTTAAGGGTTAATAGCAAAGCCCCCTTAAATGCTAAGAGCCTCAAATTTGGAGAATATATTAAGGAGATCAGGAAGAATAAGAGGAAATTTTTTTTTTTTCATAAAGACCTTATAGTTTTTGAGAAAATCGATGTTAAAGTTTCAAAGTAAAAATGTATACATTTAAAAACCCGCCGACTTTAACGGTTAATAGCAAAGCCTGCTTAAAGTTTAGGAACACCAAATTCCTAGGGTATATTAAGGGGATCAGTGGGAATAAGAGGAAAACATTTTTTTTCAAAAAGACCTTATAGTTTTTGAGAAAATCGATTTTTAAGTTTCAAGGGCAAAAATGTCTTTTAAATGCGGAAAATGTCAGTTTTTTTTGCACAGGTAACAATAGTGTATTATTTTCATAGATTCCCCCAAGTGGGAAGAGTTTTACTTACTTCGTTCTGAGTGTGGGAAATATAAAAAAAAAACGACGTGGGGTCCCCCCTCCCAGACCTCTTTAACCCCTTGTCCCCCATGCAGGCTGGGATAGCCAGAATGCGGAGCACCGGCCGCATGGGGCTCCGCACCCTGACTATACCAGCCCGCATGGTCCATGGATTGGGGGGTCTCGGAAGGGGAGGGGCAGCCAAGCTTTCCCCTCCCCCTCCGAGCCCTTGTCCAATCCAAGGACAAGGGGCTCTTCTCCACCTCCGATGGGCGGTGGAGGTGGAGGCCGCGATTTCCTGGGTGGGGGGTTCATGCTGGAATCTGGGAGTCCCCTTTAAAAAGGGGTCCCCCAGATGCCCACCCCCCCCTCCCAGGAGAAATGAGTATAGAGGTACTTGTACCCCTTACCCATTTCCTTTAAGAGTTAAAAGTAAATAAACACACAAACACATAGAAAAAGTATTTTAATTGAACAAAAAACATAACCACGAAAAAAGTCCTTTAATATTCTTAATTAACCATTAATACTTAGCTGTCCCTTTAAATAAATGATCCCACGCAATATCCTCGGAAATGTTCTATCAGTTACAATGTAACAAAGTTATTACAATGTAACAACTTTGTTACATTGTAACTACGCCGCACCCGACGTCACTCGCCGCACGGACCCGACAGAGCTCTGAGCTATAGCTCAGAGCTCTCTAAGCATCTTTGTATTTGGGCTCCAAGGAGCCCCATTGGTCCTTAGCAGACCAATGGGGTTCCTTCTGATTTGACAGATGTGGGCGGGGTGGACAGCGGGAGCCGGCGGGGACTTAAGTGTATGCGGCGGGTGAGCGGCGAGTGACGTCGGGTGCGGCGTAGTTACAATGTAACAAAGTTGTTACATTGTAATAACTTTGTTACATTGTAACTGATAGAACATTTCCGAGGATATTGCGTGGGATCATTTATTTAAAGGGACAGGTAAGTATTAATGGTTAATTAAGAATATTAAAGGACTTTTTTCGTGGTTATGTTTTTTGTTCAATTAAAATACTTTTCTATGTGTTTGTGTGTTTATTTACTTTTAACTCTTAAAGGAAATGGGTAAGGGGTACAAGTACCTCTATACTCATTTCTCCTGGGAGGGGGGGTGGGCATCTGGGGGACCCCTTTTTAAAGGGGACTCCCAGATTCCACCATGAACCCCCCACCCAGGAAATCGCGGCCTCCACCTCCACCGCCCATCGGAGGTGGAGAAGAGCCCCTTGTCCTTGGATTGGACAAGGGCTCGGAGGGGGAGGGGAAAGCTTGGCTGCCCCTCCCCTTCCGAGACCCCCCAATCCATGGACCATGCGGGCTGGTATAGTCAGGGTGCGGAGCCCCACGCGGCCGGTGCTCCGCATTCTGGCTATCCCAGCCTGCATGGGGGACAAGGGGTTAAAGAGGTCTGGGAGGGGGGATCCCACGTCGTTTTTTTTTTATATTTCCCACACTCAGAACGAAGTAAGTAAAACTCTTCCCACTTGGGGGAATCTATGAAAATAATACACTATTGTTACCTGTGCAAAAAAAACTGACATTTTCCGCATTTAAAAGACATTTTTGCCCTTGAAACTTAAAAATCGATTTTCTCAAAAACTATAAAGTCTTTTTGAAAAAAAATGTTTTCCTCTTATTCCCACTGATCCCCTTAATATACCCTAGGAATTTGGTGTTCCTAAACTTTAAGCAGGCTTTGCTATTAACCGTTAAAGTCGGCGGGTTTTTAAATGTATACATTTTTACTTTGAAACTTTAACATCGATTTTCTCAAAAACTATAAGGTCTTTTTGAAAAAAAATGTTTTCCTCTTATTCCTCCTGATCTCCTTAATATATTCTCCAAATTTGAGGCTCTTAGCATTTAAGGGGGCTTTGCTATTAACCCTTAAAGTCGGCGGATTTTTTATATTATACGGAGTGTTACGGTTTAACGCAAAATTACGGTAGCGTTTAATGCGAAATTACGGCATGAACAAATAACCATTGTAATGCGAAAATTACGCGAAAATTACGCTTACGCGAAATTTCGCGAAATCCTTCTTCATTACGATTATGTACTTACGGCCATAATCGTAATTACACTAATTACGTGAAATTTCGCAAAATCGTAATTAGGTCATTACGCTCATCTCTAATCAGATGATTAATTGGGTCAAAATTTTATTAGGTAGAGCCAGAATGGCGTGATTGTAAGAAGTATAGGGAGTTGTACCCACACTTTAGTACATGTATGCCCTGCGGGGGTTGGCCTAGAGCTGTCGTGTAGAAGCTTGGCTCAGAGGTGGAACCCCAGAAAGAAGGGCTTTGGCCTCTTCTGATTCCCTGTATTCGTACCAAACCCCCCACTTTTTTGGGAATGCTTCATTTCGGTCGTGAGCGCTATGAAAGAGATCATCTAGTCTACAAACCTCGTTCAATTCAGAAAAAATCTGATTGATGGTTGGAACACTGGAGCTTTTCCAGTTCCGCGCAATTAGTAGTTTTGCTATGATCATTAATGTTCCTGTCAGGTTTTTCTTAGCTTGGGATATTTTCCCTGGATATAAATTCAAGAGAGCTATTGTTGGTTTAAATGGGAGGTTTTCCGAATACAGGGAATTGTTTATGTCAAATATCAGTCTCCAAAACATTTTTATCATTGGGCAGTCCCACCAGATATGGAAATATGTGCCTATGTGGTTCTGGCATCGCCAACAAGTATTTGAGTCACCCTTTCCATATTTAGCGATCAGGGAAGGGCATCTGTACCATCTCATTAGAATTTTGTAGTTCCTTTCTTGGAAAGAAGAAGAAATGGAGGACTTGTGGGTCAATAAAAAGATTTTTTCCCATTGATCGTCCTTCAAATTTTCCCCTAAATCAGTGTCCCATTTTGTGGTTATGGGTAGAAGATGGCTCATGCTGGATGAACATACCACCTCAGAGTATAGGAGAGAAATCTTATGCTCTGTACTTATTGATGACGAACATAATTTCTCGAAAGATGTAAGACCCCTATGTATATGAGATTTAGGAGAAAGGGAGCTATAAAAAGCTCTCAATTGCTTCCAAGTGAACCAATTGATATTAGGCTTATTGTCAGGATTACCAAGGTTTTCCCATTGTAGGATGTTGTTTGAACCTATAATATGACGAATTTGAGGCCAGAATTCACGGTCCCATCCCAAAAAGGAGCCGACCCGAAAACCCACTGCTAGGTGGGGATTGTCAATTAGGGATATGAGGGGGCTTGGGATTTTGGATAATTTATAAGTTTCTCTAATTAGGTCCCATCCTTTAAGAATTACTTGCGGAGCAAGAGCTAATAGTTCTCTTTTAGGCCTCATAATTGGTTTAACCCACAGTAGAGCCCTTGGGTCACATTCAGAGAAGGCCGCATCCAGCACCACCCATTGTTTGGATTGTCTACACTGAAACCAGTCTACTATCTGAGTTAGAAGGACTGTGTGATAATAGGCCCTGATATCTGGAAGGCCCATTCCTCCTCCCTCCTTGGGGCGACTTAATAGTTTGGGGTTGATACGATGAGGTTTTTTGTCCCAAACAAAGTTCAGAAAGCTTTTCTGGATCTTTTTAAGGATAGAGCTAGGTAACCATACTGGTAGGGCCTGCATAACAGAGTAGTTTTGGTAGGACATCCATCTTCAATATGCAAATCCTACTGTACCAAGAGAGATACAGTGTTCTCCAACGATCAAGATCATTGCAAATTTTAGAAATTAGAGGAGGGAAGTTAAGCTGAAACAAATCGTTGGGATTTTTAGAAATAAATACCCCTAAATATTTGATCTTAGTATGTTGCCATTTGAAGGGGAATGTGGCTGCCAGCTGCTGAACCATCCCGTCCGGGAGGGTTATGTTGAGCACTTCAATTTTGGATATGTTGATTTTAAAATTACTCAGCGAGCCATATGCTGCTAGTTCTTGTAAAATGTGTGGAAAGGCTATAGTAGGATTTGAAACATATAGCAGTAGATCATCAGCAAAAAGAGCTAATTTAACTTGTGAGCTTCCATACTGAATGCCTTGGATAGATGTATTTTTGCGACGCGCCACCGCTAGATGTTCCATGCAGATAACATATAAAAAGGGGGGACAAGGGGCACCCCTGCCTAGTCCCATTCCGTACCTGAAAGGCATCCGACAGGGCCCCATTGATCTTAACCCTAGCCGAGGGATTACTATTCAATGCCATGACTCTCTCGATAAATTTTGGTCCAATTCCCAAGTGGGATAGAGAACCTTCCAGAAACTGCCAATGGACCCTGTCGAATGCCTTCTCCGCGTCAACCGAGACCACACAAAGAGGACTCCTGGTGCATTGCACTCTGTGGATAATGGAGATTATTTTAAGGGTATTGTCTCTAGCCTCTCTTTTGATGACAAATCCCGTTTGATCATTATGTATAATTGCAGGGAGAATGGGTTTTAACCTCTCAGCTAGCATTTTAGAATAGAATTTTAGATCTAAATTTATCAAAGATATAGGGCGGTAGTTGGAGCATAAAGAACTATCTTTATCTGGTTTGGGAATTACTGTGATATGTGTTGTGAGGGCCTGTGGGGGGAAAGTTTGTTCTCTAGAGATGAAATTAAATGCTGATAGCATCAGAGGAGATAATAAAGATCCAAATTTCTTATAGAAAGAGCCTGTGAATCCGTCGGGACCAGGGCTTTTACCTGACTTAGAGGCTTTGATACATTCTAGTAGTTCCTGAGTAGAGAAGTCTTCATCTAGCTCTTTCAGAAGATCAGGGGGGATTGAGGGCAATTTAGTTTTGTTAAGGTAAGTGTCTAAGCGATTTTTAAAGTCTTGAGGATGCATCTCACTCAGTTCACCCTTTAAATTATAGAGAGACTGATAGTACTGCTTAAATGTATCAGCAATTTCGGATGTTCTGAATACTTTTGTGCCATTTGATTTTGTAATGGATAGAATGTTTGAGGTGCTAGTCCTCGGATGTAAGTAACGGGCTAATAAACGCCCGCACTTACCCCCATGTTCAGAGATCATTCCCCTAAGGCGCATTCTATCAGATAGGGATTTTTCATCCAGACGGGATAAGAGATTATGCCTAGTGTTGGATAATTCTAGCTCTGTTAATGGGGAAGGGTTCTTTTTAAGATCGTCTTCAAGTGTTGCTATTTTAAGGAACAGTGCTTTAATCTGTGCTCCTCTCTCCTTCTTAATCCCAGAACCATGAGATATCAAGGTTCCTCGCAGGGTGCACTTAAGGGCTTCCCATTTTACGCTGGGGGCTGTTTCATCTTTACTATGGTCCTGAATAAAGTGTTCAATGGTTCACTTAACATCAGATATGCAAGTGGGGTCTTTGAGCAAATTATCATTAAGTCTCCAGGTAAAGGAGGAGGTTCCTGGTTTCCCGATCAGAAAAGAGCAATATACTGGAGCATGGACTGACCATATCCTATTTCCTATTGAAGTTTGCATCTTACTGTCTAACAAAAATTGAGGGACCAAAATGTAGTCTATACGACTATGGGTTCTATGAACATGGGAGTAGAACGTGTAGTCACGCTCATTAGGGTGCAATGTCCTCCATGAGTCTACTAGGGAATAAGAGTGCAGTTTATGACGTATTTGGGAGAGGGCATTAGTTGGGATAGAGGATTTCTGCGATGAAGAGTCCCAGTGAGGATTTAAGCAGAAATTAAAATCTCCGCAAAGGATGATGTGACCTTTTGCAAAGGGAATCAACTTATTAAGAAAAGAGGATAGTTTCTGGGTCTGATTTTGGTTGGGGAGGTATACGTTAGCTATTGTATATTTAATATTGTCTATTTCAATGTTTATGAACAGATATCTACCCATCGTATCTGGCAACACATCAAGAACAGATGCTTTAAGGGATTTGTGGATCCCCATGGATACACCCTTAGATTTCCCGTCTGGGTTAGGACTATGGAACCACCGGTCATACCATTTAGATTTAATGTTAGGAGTGGAATCCGTTCTAAAATGTGTTTCCTGTAGGGCAATAATGAGGGCTTTCTGCTTATGGAGATGGTATAGTACTTGGGTTCGTTTCTGGGGAACATTGAATCCCTTCACATTAAATGTGGCAATTACACATTCTGCCATCTTGTACGTGGAGGGATCCTAAAGATCCAAACAATCATTCCATTATTGATTGACCCATAAGCAAAGTGACCAGATATAACCTTAAGGAGGATACGAGCAACTAAAAGATAAGAAAAAAACATACATAGAGAGACAGACAACAACAAAACATAGATGTAGAGACTCGGTAAACGAGTACCGTAGTCTCTTGTTCTCCGGTATTGATCAGAAACAATTTGTGCACCCTCCGGAGTGCTGGCATCAGCACTCCCAGTAGGAGCTCTGATCTGGGGAATGTGGGAGCACATAGCGGAGGCACTCCCCTGCCCCGCTGAAGCTTATGGGGAGGAAACAGTAGCCCCTTAACTACAACTTGACATATTACAAGTATACAATGTCAAATGTGTCCAACATTAACATCATCAGGAACAGACCGTATTTAGCTATTCAGTAGGAACAATATACTATTGGTTTAACAGTGCAAGACTACGTAGGCTGTCTCTGGCTCTCTGATCTTGTAAGAATGTATCAGAAGCTAAACTTTCCGTATTGGGATAAAAATAGATTGGAAATACCTAATAGCACTTATCGTCCATAGCTGCCACAGCATATTCCACAAAAAGTGTGGGAGGGTGTCCACCGTCCCTCCCCCCCCAAATGAACAGGGGGAAGGGAGGGGGGAAAGAGAGACAAACCCCGTCTCCCCCACCCCCATATGTAAAACACAAACCGTCGCACATCTACTGCCTACAGAAATAGTCATAACTGACTGCCATTAAACACGAATAAACTTCCTATAATGAAAGGAAACAAGTTAATGAAAAATCAATCTATAGTAGAGTTAGCGATAATCACCAGATCCGGGTGGGGACTGTAGTAAGTTATAGCAATGTGCAATCTTGCGATAAGGTTAGCATCAACTGTCGAGGGAGGAAAGATATTAAGATGATCTATTATGAGGTGCAAACCTGTGGTTAGTCATCAGTTAATGAATTAAAGAAATGATATAACTTTCTGTGGCGATGTGCAATCTTGCGTAAATGCAGGCTGTGTCCCGAGGTAAGTATTAGGCCCTCAAGATGAAATGGACTTGGTATCCTCTAGAAAAAAAGGGGGAAGACGATCTTCTGAGGTCAGGGACAGCAGAGGAAAAGTTGAAATGATTTTATTACTTTATCTTCTGCGGTGATTTCCTCGTCTATTTACAGGTTCCCACCTGGCCCTTTGCGGGAGGGCCAATGCTTCCTGAGAATGGGAAAAAGGCCAATCTGAGATGTTGATTACTGGAAGGTCAAAGGTCGAGCGAATCTTAGGCAGATCGTTTGGGTTTTTGAATACCATAGACTTGCCTTCGTGTGAAATGTGGAGTGCAAAAGGATACCCCCAATGGTAGCTGATTTCTTTATCCCGCAATGCTTCCAGGAGAGGACGAATCGCTCTTCTGAGTTGTAATGTGAGAGTAAAAAGATCCGCCATGAGTTGAATTTTAGCCCCATCGAAGTCAATATCTCCCAGTCTTCTGGCAGCAGTCATGATAGCTTCTTTCTCCTTGTAAAAGTGAACCCGGCAGATTATGTCTCTTGGTCTGGGTGGGTTGGTAAGAGGGGGACCCAACGCTCTGTGAGCTCTATCAATCTCTATTTTGTGTTCGTCAGATACTCCCAGAATCTGCTTGAAGAGCCCCTCTACTGTTGGCATAATCTCAGGAGGTTTAGTGGACTCAGGGATTCCTCTAATCCTGATATTGTTCCGTCTATGCCTGTTTTCTATGTCATCCATTTTGAGAAAGATGGTATTGATATTCTGTGCATTATCCGCGATAGCCCTGTCCTGCTTATCTATTCTGTCTTCTAATGAGTCTTGCCTCTTTTCCCCTTGCTCTACCCGGTGTACTATTTGGCCTACCTCCTGGCGAAACTCCATCATCTCCCTCTTATACACCTCCTCCATGCGTAGGATAAACCTCTCAAAGTCCTGCTTGGTTGGGAGAGAACGCACATATTCCTGCAGGTCCATTTCGATGTAAGAATCTGAGCTTACAGAGACTGTGGGAGAAGTTGGGCCTGGGCTAAGATGGCGCCCGATGTTCGTGGCCTGTGATGCGAGAGGGTCCTCTTCCATGCTGTGTTCTGTATTTAGTGCCCGCTGTTGCGTGGTCTGTACGGCATATCCTGGCTTTGCTGTGGAGGATGGATTGGCCGACCCAGGAGAGGTTGAACTACCCCGTGGTGAGATCGGGTGACTCACCCCCTGTTGCGGCGGGGAAGATGGCGGAGTGTGCGGTCCGCTTCAGAGAGTGTGGGAGATGAGGTGACTGACCTTGTCTGAGGCGCGCTGTGTGGGCCCCCTTCTGCAGGTAAGCCTTTCTGCTGCTTCGGGGGCGAGGGTGAGGCTCTCTGCTGATTGCGTGGAGACGCCATGTTGTCTCCTTCGGACTCCTCCAATCTCCGTTCTATGGGCTTCAGGAAGCGGAGAATGTGCGCCGAACTTCGGTGTTTGGGCGATCTCTTCTTCCCCTTTGTCTTGGGGGGTCCCATGTGATGTTAGGGCTGCTTTAGCTGGGGCTGTAGAGCTGATTAGGCAGCGGGAGCTTCAGAAAAACATGTCTTCACTCCGCCATGCGTAGGCCACGCCCTCCTAACCTTTTCTCTTGAGTTTTCATCTCTTTAAATTAACTTGAAATAAGTGTCAAAAGGTAGGTGAAAAGTACTATCAAAATTATTTGGTTGCTTGCTTGTGGTTTGAAAAGCACTATATTAGCTAGTTGTGATAATATCATATAGGAGAAAACTCAGGAGAAAAAGTTAACTGCATATGGGCCCGGGTGTTTTGATCAGTGGAGTGAGAAACAGGTGCAGGGGTAGGATGCCCAGTTTTATTTGACAAACTGAAATGTGGGTAATCACTTTCCAAACCTGGTCTTTACAACATTTTTGAGTAATCCTGAAAAAAATAGCAATTTTTATAAGGATGAAAAAAGTAACAACACTATTTGTCAAGTCAGAAGAACATTCAAGGAACCTTCTCAGCAGTGGTCAACCAACAAAGATTATACCGAGAGAAGGGCATACAATAGTACAAGATACCTCAAAGTACCTCAGGCTAAGATCGCTTGCACTAGTAAAAGTCAGTGCTCATGAGTCCACCATCACAAGAATGCTGATCATCAAATTCACATAGTTTGGTTGAAAAAAACAAAACAAAACAAAACAAAAACAAATCTGCCCATACAGTTCAACCAGCAATAAGAGACAAAGATCACAGTCCTGAACCCACACACACACCAGTTGATCCAGAGGAAGGTGAAAAACCCTTACAAGGGTTGGGACAATAAACCTTAAAAGGGGTAGAGTCTTGGCCAACTCTAGATGCCAGTTAGATAATCCCTGGTTCATCTTTACTAGGAATTACCTAGTAAATATAGCTGTGTGTGTGTTTCAATGCAAGGAAAGCATCCAAGCTCTCTTTAAATGCAGATATAGAATTTGCCATAACTACTTCCTGTGGTAAGATATTCCAGATTTGAACCACTCTTATGGTAAAGAGTCAGTTTCTAAATAGATTGTCTAAAGGTGGCCATACACTTATAGATTTGCAACAGATTTGACCATCAGATAGATTTCTGTCAGATGCCTGTCTAGTTGAATCTGGTAGGAATCCATCTGACGTGTGCCACACACTAGGAACAGATTTCCAATAGATTTCAGGATCGACTGCAAATTGATCGATCGATAAATTTGATAGAATCGATTTCTGGTTGATCGATTCCATAGAATCGAACGATCGCTGAAATCGACCAGTGTATGGGCCCCTTAAAATATATTTCCTCCATATGTAGATCATGTGCCTTTGTCCTTTGTACAAGCCTAGGGACAAAGGGGCTAATTTATGAAGCTGTGCTGCTATAGCAACACGAGCTTCATGACAGCACCGCACTCTAAATTCAAGGCACCTCTGATAACTAGTTTGCCAGGTGAGCCTGATTAATGGAAAAACTACTTTAAAAGGGTGTTACACATATTAAGCAGATCAGAGAAAGAAAAATGATCTCTCTGCGAGAACGCAACTGGTCAAGCTTGGCAACTGCTCCTCCAGTGTGAGAATCACCAATACTGGTGCCCTGCAAGGATTTGTAGTGTCCCCACTCCTGTTCTCCTTGTATACCAACACCGTACCTCTACTGCTGGCTCTGGGAAGGTCATCAAATTTGCAGATGACACTACCATCATCGGCCTGATCAGCAAAAATGGAGAGCATGAGTACCGCAGCGAGGTTGAGCGAATCTGCAATTGGTGCAAGGATAACAACCTAGTACTCAACGCAGCAAAGACTGTTGAACTGACAGTTGATTTTAGGAGGCACCCACTTCCCTCCAATCAGTCCTCATAGGTGATACAGAGGTCTCTAGGGTACCATCTGTGCGCTTCCTTGGCACCAGGGCCGGTGCTACCATAGAGGCAAAGGAGGCAGCTGCCCCAGGGCCCCAGAGCTTGTAGGGGCCCCCAGTGGCTACAATAGGAAAAAAAAAATTTTCAAATTGACCTTAAGGTGCCCACTAATGGTCCAACCTTTTTCATCCAATCTTACCATTTCTATTTAATATAAGGAAATTGCCTAAATGATCCATTCAGTATAGTCACTCAGTTTACCCTTCTACTACATAGATTTGGTAAGATTGGATGAAAAAGATTGGATCATTAGTGGCCACCTTTATAGTTTTTGAGAAAATCGATTTTAAAGTTTCGAAGGAAAAAAGTATACTTTTAAATGCGGTAAATGTCACTTTTAGTACCCAACGGTAGTGTAATTTTAAATATATCAAAAGAAAGAGCAATTTATTTCCTGACGGGGTTTCCAGGTGGTCCATACGCAGCCACAGCGCTTTGGCCAGGGATCGCTATACAGCCGCAATATGGCTGTATGAAGATCCCTGGCATATTTTCCCAATTTTTTGTTTTGTTTAGAGTGTGGGAACTTTTTAAAAAAAATTATGTGGGGTCCCCCCTCCTGAAACGTTTTAACCCCTTGTCCCCCATGCAGGCTGGGGTAGCCAGAATGTGGAGCTCCGACCGATTGGTGCTTCATACCCTGACTATACCAGCTGCAGAAAAGGTCCCTAAATGCCAATTTTTGCTCCGGGGTATCTGTTTCAGGTTTATTTTGCCCTGGGGCCCCATTGTTGCTTAAACCGGCCCTGCTTGGCACAACTATCACCAACGACCTGAAATGGGGGCAGAACACTACCAAAATTCTGAAGAAATCACAGCAGAGGTTGTTCTTCCTGCGTCAACTGAACAAATTTGGCATGCCACGGGAGCTGCTGACCAGCTTCTACACTGCAACCATTGAGTCCATCCTTTGTCAGTCATTGTCTGGTATGCCAGCGCCAGTGACAGGTATAAGCTGCATAGAGTCATTGCTGATGCGGAGCGGATAATCTGATCTCTTGATCTCCTCCACGCTACTAGAATGAAGACGAGGGCCACCAGAATCTCTCTCGACCCCTCCCACCCTGGCAGTCGCTACTTTGACCTTCTCCCGTCGGGTCGCCACTATAGAACTATCCCATCCAAAACCACCAGGCGCAGGAACTCCTTCTTCCCCCAAGCAGTCCAGATGCTTAACTAGGGAAGTACTCACTTGAGGTCAAGAAACCTCTCAGCCCCTTACTGCTGCTCACACCACATGGGACAATAAGGCCACACAGACAGCTTTTTGATTCTTTTGATACTTTTTGAACTACGCGAGCCTCACAGGCTTGCTTATACTGTTGAGCTGCTGGTAATTTTTTAATTGCTATGTATTTTTGAACACCTGTCTATGTACTTTTGCACACCTGTTAATGTCTGTCTCGTCTGCCGGCGTATCTGTTTGCCTGTCCTTGTACTTGCCTATGCCACGTGAACCACAAACAATTCCCAGTACAACTTCCATCGCACTTGGCGAATAAAACTGATTCTGATTCTGCTGCCGAAAAGTGTGAAATAGTTGAATGCCTTGGACAAGGTATGAAAACTTTTATATTTCTCGAAAACTTAAGCATGATCATCGTACTGGATGGCTCAGAGCACACACAGGTTTGTGCAGATAAAAGTACATTTGGTTCTTCCAAATACATCAGATTACGAGAACAGCTGCTAAAATGCCATTACAAATCATTGGTCAATAAGGAACCAATGGGGAGCATTGGAGGGAAAATTAAAGATGCTTTTCTCTCAGCTATACTTAGTATAGCTGAGAGAGCATCCTATGTGGACGCATTGCCGCCGGCTCCCGCTGTCCTCCCCACCTGCCCACACCTATCACCCTCTCCCATGCTGGCACCCAGTGCACCCATACGTGCACTGGATGCCAGCATGGGTGAGGGTGACAGGTGGGGGGGGGGGGCAGGGAGGACCGCAGGAGCCGGCGGCAATGCATCCGCATAGGCAGATGCTGCGGCGGGGGCGACGTGTGAGGGGTCGGGAGATCTTCATGGGACCTTTTCCTGAGGATATTGGCGTGGGAACATTTTTTTTTTTTTTAAAGATTCTTTTATTTTTTTAAAGGTAATTTTTCATATAATATAAATAGACAAGAAAGATAACATATCTTGCCATGCATGGCACAGAGTCAAGGAACAGGCAATATGAAAACATGGTGATATAACAGAGATATGCTCTATGACAACGTATACTTTATAATAAATTGAACCACAAACCAGTGCGGTTCATCTTAACATTTTAAAACATCAAGTAACCAAAATAGAGCTGCGTAATTCCTTAAATAGTCCTTATAGAAGGCCAAGTCTCTCCATTAAGTGTAAAGATGATTAAGGACGCAGCCGGGAGCCCATAGGGATCACACATCAGTGGCTGTCGCTAGTTAGAATGGAGATGGAGAACACAAAGACCTGAAGGTTATAGTTCTGCTTCAATAACCATATTTGAGCTAAATATTGTGGAATATAAGGTTCTTAGTCTCAACCAGGCATGACTTATGTTTGAAGAGAGACAGAAATGAAGTCTGACACGAGTAGAAGTAAAATAAAATAAAGAGGAAGAATGAAGAGAGGAAAGAGTGAAAAAAGGGCAGATGTGAGGACAGGGTCTAGGGGACAGCAATACTACTAGAAGCTGTCTCCAAAACGTCAGGGGTAGGTATATGTTATTGTTGGTCTATGTAACTAGGCGGATATGAGGAAATGGTAGCAGGGGGACTTAAAATTTAAATTCAAACCATCCATACCAAGTTTTCCAGAATTGCTCATGTCTATCTTGAATGGTAGAGGTGAGGTCCTCCATTTTTTGAACTTGGTCAATTTCCCGAAGCCACTCCTGAATTGAAGGGGCTTCCGTGGATTTCCAGTGTCTGGCAATGAGGATTTTAGCAGCATTTATCAAGTGCCTTGAGGGAGTCTTTTTGTACCTTCTGATGGACCATATGTTATGGTGCAACAAGAAAAAGGCAGGAGAATCGGGAGGTAGGAAATCTGTCATAACATGAATCAATTCCTTCACATCCGCCCAAAAATGAGTAATGCCTGAGCAAGACCAAAATATGTGTAGAAGAGTTCCCATTTCAACCCCACATCTCCAGCAAGTGCCCAGAGATCCAGGAAACATTGTCTGGAATCTGGAAGGGGTTACGTTACATCGGGTAAAAATTTTGTATCCCGCCTCCTGATTTCTTGAGGAAATTAATGATTTTTGTGGAAAAAAAAATCAAAATTTTATTTTTTTATTCCATTGTTTATCACTAAACTGTTCTCCAAGGTCAGCCTCCCATTTAGATCTAAGTGCACCAGCTGGAGTGGAGACTCAGAGGAGTTCAGAAGTGAGTACATTAGTGATATCATCGCCCCCTTACCTAGACAGGTTTGTTCAAATGAGGTGAAAGGTCTACTGAAGCTTTCCTTTGTCCCCTGGGACCTAAGGAAATGCTTAAATTGGTTCCAGCTCCAGACATCAAGATTAGGAGAGTCAAACTGTGTGCGCAACCCAGATATCTGGACCCAGTGCCCATTAACAATAAGATGGCAGGCCCTAATAAGAGGATCTGTCCGCCATGCAACATAGCTTTTAACATGGAGTCCTAGTGGTAAGAGTGGATTATCGAGAACAGGGAGAAGTGGGGTAGGCCAAGTGGAGATCAGAGGATTAGATCTATATTTTCCAAGTGTCTTGATAGTATATGAAATTTATCCTGCTGCTGGATCTGTTATTTTAAGCAAGTGTGCTGACAAAGGGGTTAACGTAAGTCGACCAGACATTAATTCGTGCTCCATACCCAGCCATATTTTTTGATCCACGTGTCTGTGCCAATCTATGACTCTGATTAGGACCGCTGCAGCGTGATAAAGACAGGGGCTTGGTAAGCAAGCCATACCTCCCATCTCCTTAGGGGCAATTTGAAGTGAGTATTTTAATCTGGGCTTGCGCCCGCTCCATATGAATTTGGAAAACATCTGTGTGATCTTTTTAAAATATTGAGGCGCCAAAAGAATAAAAGGTAATTAAATGAACTTAAAAAAACAACTGGTTAAACAGAGGATGCAGCGGTGGTCCCGACACCTTCACCATCACTCTCATTGATCAGATCAACGACAGTGCCCCGGCGGCCTCTGTTACCCTAAAAAAACTGGAAATGTATTGGATACAGACCCTCAGGACTTTGTTTCCTGAGGGTCTTAATGAAGTATTAGAAAAAATACATTAAGCACTTTACCTAGTCCGTTCAGTCTTTTAATAGTCCTCTCTTTTATCCTTCTTCTACTAGGAGCAGCGCAGATAAGGAGAGCTGTGGGGACAGCGGGGAAGGGGGGCCATCTCCCCCCTCCTTCCCTCACTTTAGGGCTCTCCCTCCCTCTTCTCCCTCCAGAACTAAGTCTTGTGCGGTGGCTGGCAGTGGGCGGAACTTACCTCTGTCTCGTTGCAGGCGCCGGATGGATTTGCCGCTAGTCTGGTCTGGTCCAGACCAGAGCAGCGGCACCAGAACTTACGGCGCCTGGAGCGAGACGGAGGTAAGTTCCGCCCGCAGCCAGCCACCGCACAAGACTTAGTATCTGCACAGCTATGGTCAAAGGTCAGGCTCTGGGGAGCTGGGGATTTTCTGGCCGAAGTACTGGACACTCATGCGTAATGCCTGCAGGCTCATGCGTCCGTTTGATGAGGTGACAAACCTGGTGAGTCGAAGTGAAGACGCCATCAGCGACCTGATCCCATACACTTTCTTCCTTGAGGGTGACGTGCCTAGAGTGGTGGATCAAGCTGAGGAGGAGGAGCGTGAACAGGAAGAGGAGAAAGAGTTGTTGGAACCATCACCAGAACCAGATTTGTCATCAACACCTGCAGCATCACAGAGGAGGGGGGAAGAGGAGGAGTCTAGGGAAGAGGAGTCAGAGGAGAAAGGTGGATTTGAGGAGGAGGCAGAAGAATGACCACAGCAGGCGTCGCAGGGGGCTTGTGCTTCTCAGCTTTCCCGTGGTATTGTTCGTGGCTGCAGGGAGGAGGAGAACCTACCTGATAACACTGAGGAAGAGCAAGAGGAGCTGGATAGTAGGTCAGCATCCAACTTTGTGCAGATGGGGTCTTTCATGCTGTCCAGCCTGTTGAGGGACCCCGTTATAAAAAAACTCAAGGGGAATGACCTGTACTGGGTGCCAACACTACTAGACCCTCGGTATAAGCACAAAGTGGCGGAGATGTTACCAAATTTACTGTGGCTCATTTGGTAAGATAAAATTATACATACATTGATGGCTTTGGGGTTGGCCTTTTATCCCGACATACACATGGTCTCTAATGGTATGTATTCGACTCATATGTTTTTTTAACAGATGTTTGTATACAATGTGCCTCTGAGGAAGCGGCTTCTTGACTGTGAAACATGTGTCAGGCTGTCTTGTATGTGAACATGGGCGTCCGCACATATGGCAAATTTGGGCGGCTGCCCCCCCCCCCTGCTCCCCCCCCCGACCGCGTGCCCGTGCGGCCAGCAGGAGGGGAGCAGCACAGAGAAGAGGGAGAGCTGTGGGGACAGCGGGGAAGGGGGGCCATGTCCCCCCTCCTTCCCTCACCTTAGAGCTCTCCCTCTCTCGCTCTCCCCTCCAGAACTAAGTCTTGTGCGGTGGCTGGCAGCGGGGTGTGTGTGTGTGTGTGTATCACTGGGCTGTGTACTTTAACACACACAGGCCCATATGCAATTCACTTTTTCACCTGAGTTTTATAACTTGTCAGCATTTTGCAATTGAAAAAGTACAAAAAGTAGTTGGAAAACTATCAAAATTATTTTGAGTATTTTTTTGCTTGCTGGTGATTTAAAATGCATTTCATTTACAAATTGTGAAAATATCACCTAGGAGAAAACTCAGGTGAAAAAGTGAATTGCGTATAGCCCACAGAGAGATATCCTATAGTACTTTCAATCACAAATACAGTTGCAAACTAAGCACTAATTATGATACACAGTGTGCTGGCTTGCTTGCAATAGTGAAAAAAGTATAGCAGAACCACAAGGCCCAGCAACTGACTGTGGCCTGTATGTAGTGTGTAACCAACACACAGATATCAATAACAGATACAGTTGGAAGCTAAACACAGCTTATGATGATAGACAGTGTGCTGGCTTGTAATAGATAGAAGAGGATTGTATAACTGCAAGGCCCAGCAATGACTGTGACCTGGCCTGTATTCAGGGTCACACACACACACACACACACACACACACACACACACACACACACACACACACACACACACACACACACAGAGAGAGAGAGAGAGAGAGAGAGAACAATATGAGCCCTCTAAAGTGCTTTTGTTTTGGGGTGTTTTGAGCAATAAAGAACAGCCTAGATAACTGTCCCTGTCTCTCTGTGGGCTGTATGCAGTGTGAAATATATGCACTGGTCTAATACAGTGTGCTGTCACAGAGATGCAGTGGAAAGATAGGCACAGGTCTAATACAGTCTGCTTTCACACAGATGCAGTGGAAAGATATGCACTGGTCTAATACAGTGTGCATTCGCACAGATGCAGTGGAAAGATATGCACTGGTCTAATACAGTGTGCAGTCACCCAGATGCAGTGGAAAGATATGCACTGGTCTAATACAGTGTGCAGTCACACAGATGCAGTGGAAAGATATGCACTGCTCTAATACAGTGTGCTGTCACAAAGATGCAGTGGAAAGATATGCACTGGTCTAATACAGTGTGCCGTCACACAGATGCAGTGGAAAGATATGCAGTAGTCTAATACAGTGTGCAGTCACACAGATGCAGTGGAAAGATATGCACTGTGCCACTGGTCTAATACAGTAATTCCAAAGTGAGGCAGGCACACCATCCGTTTCTCGGGGTGCTTGGTGAGCTGGCATAGGCAGTGCCGCGCTCAAAGTCCAATCTCACAAATCTCACCAGTACACCACAACTCAAAGCACACCTTTATTGTGCCAGTATCCACGGATTCTGTGGATACTGGCACAATAAAGGTGTGCTTTGAGTTGTGGTGTGCTGGTGAGATTTGTGAGATTGGTCTAATACAGTGTGCTGTCAGACAGTGGGACTACAAATACCAAGCAGGCAGCAACTGTCTGTGGGCTTTACCTATGCAGTGTCACTGTAACGATTGGTGTAACACAGAGAGGATCTGATTACCAGTGATCTGCAGTATCACCGAGAATACAGATATACCCGATTATTGATGATCTGCAGTATCACCGATAATCAGATATATTACTAACCTCTGGAGTAATATGAGTGTTTGGTGCAACAGTAATACTTTGAGGAGAGCACCCCTATAGAGGGTGCAAGGCAGTAAGAGATACTGCTCAGAGAACAGATTCCTTCCAATGGCCTGATGCTCCCCAAGGGGCGGAGCCAGGCTGAGAGTGGGAAGGACCAGAGAGTGAGTGACACCAATGGTGAAGTGTCACTGACAGGTCTGTGAACTATCTCCAAACAGGGAAGATAGTTCTCGAGGTCGGACAGGCCAGGTCGGCAACAGACAGACAGATCAGGTACAGAGACAGGAGACAGATACGGAATCTCAAGACAAGCAGGGTTCAGCAACAGAGTATCAGATATAGCGAAGTACCAAATCAGAGATCAAGAGAATGGTCAGGAAAGCAGAAAGTCATAACAGATAATAACAATGCCTAGTCTTAGGTGTGAGCTCCGTGATCATCAACACCCTGGAACTAGTCTAATATATAACAGAGTGATAATACAGTTCCCTAGTCTTGGGTGTGAGTTCCTTGATCATCAACACCCTGGAACTAGTCTGAAGTAATAACACAGAAAATATCACAGATACTGACAAGGTCTGAGTGCTACCACGTAGTGATCGCAACGCCAGACACCAGAGAAATGACCAGCACCCAGTATATATACACACGCTCTCCGGCGCCTCCCCTAAGTGCTGGACCAATGAAACCCGATAGAATTGTTAGCTGATCGGCTGGATCAGCTGACACCCTTCTGACTGTCATAAAGGCTCTGCCTCTCAGCGCGCGCGCGCATCCTTCTGAACCTGTGTGGACTATCAGTCCCAGCCACACCAGACATGTGTTGTAATGTATCTGCTGGTTTGAACGTGGGGCCAGCCGCACCGCTGTCAGAGCATGCGGCGGTTCCCCCGCATTCAGCCATACTGCTGGAGGTGGGCCCATGCGTGCAAACCGCCGCGTCGGACGCGGAATCCGCCGCCTTGTTCACTGGGCATGCGGCGGTTTCTCTGCGCTCCATCAGGCTAGTGAATGCAGGCCCATGCACGCAAGCTGCTGCGGAATTAGCCGCCTTACTCTGAGTACTCGCGGCGGCTTTTCCGCGTTTTCTCACAGTACCCCCCCCCCCCCCGAGGAGTGGACTCCGGACAGCTCCTACCCGGTTTCTCAGGATATAAAGCGTGGAACTCCCTCTTCAATTTATCCGCATGCATGCGACACTCAGGTACCCATGTTCTCTCCTCAATACCCTTTCCAGTGAACCAGATACTGCACTGAGTTCTGTACAACACGTGAGTCTAAAATCTTTTCTACTTCGTACTCAGGTTGGTCATCTACCATCACAGGAGGAGGCGGCGTGGAACCTACATGAACTGCTGGCTTAAGCAGGGACACATGAAAGGATCTTACACCACGCATGGTGGCAGGAAGATTAATGGCATAAGTAACATTGTTGATCTTCCTGGTTACTGGAAAAGGGCCCACAAATCTGGGTCCTAACTTGGGCGAGGGCTGTTTCAGGGTCAAATGACGCGTGGACACCCAGACCAAGTCTCCTGGCCGGAACCTCCACTCTAAGGAGCGTCTCTTGTCAGCTTGACCTTTCTGACTTTGAAAAGCCTTCTCCAAATTATTTTTCACGATCCCCCAAATGTTCTTAAATGACTTTTGCCAAGCCTCCAAAGTTGGAAACGGAGTGGAAGCTACTGGCAGTGGGGAGAACTTAGGCAACTTTCCAGTTACCACCTGAAACGGAGAAAATCCAGAGGAAGAGCTTTTCAAATTATTGTGCGCAAATTTTGCAAACGGCAAGAACTTGACCCAATCATTTTGCGCATCCGCAACATAGCACCTTAGAAACTGTTCCAAAGACTGATTAATTCTCTCAGTCTGACCATTGGTCTGTGGGTGGTAGCCCGACGAAAATGACAGTTCCATGCCCATTTGATGACAAAAAGCCCTCCAAAATTTGGAAACAAATTGGACTCCCCGATCTGACACGTTTTGCGGAATGCCATGTAGCCGGAAAATGTGGATGATGAACAGATCGGCCAACTCCTGGGCCGAGGGGCACAAAATGGGCCATTTTACTGAAACGGTCGACTACCACCCAAATGACCGACATGCCCTCAGACCTTGGAAACTCACCCACAAAATCCATGGACAAATGGGTCCATGGTTCACTCGGGGTGGGCAAAGGCTGCAACGTTCCCACAGGTGCCAGACGGGAGGGTTTGCTTTTTGCACATACTGCACACTCTCTAACATACTCCTTGCAGTCAGTTGCCAATGAAGGCCACCAAGCACACCTAGCAACAAGGTCCTGTGTTCTGGTTGCCCCAGGATGTCCAGCATTTTTGTGGGAGTGGAACATTTGCAATATCTGGAGATGAAATGGTAATGGTACAAACATCACCCCTTCAGGCTTTCCTTCAGGGACATCCTGCTAGAAGGGACTTAACGTCTCCATCCAGTTTTTCCAGGTCTCTGTGGCTGCCAACACTACTCTCTGTGGGATAATGGTCTCTGGGTATGAGGGCTGTGCTGTCTCTGGCTCAAAGCATATGGACAAAGCATCCGCTTTAATGTTTTTACTACCCGGAGTGTACGTAATTACAAATCTGAGTCTCGAAAAAAACAGTGACCACCGAGCCTGACGGGGACTCAATTTCTTAGCCCCCTCAATGTATTCCAAATTTTTGTGATCAGTGTAAACGGTAATTGTATGTTCTGCTCCTTCTAGCCAATGACGCCATTCTTCGAAGGCCAATTTAATGGCTAGGAGCTCCCTGTTGCCTATATCGTAGTTTTTCTCTGCTGGTGAAAACCTACGAGAGAAATAGGCACACGGGTGTAATCTTCCCTGCATCCCAGAACGCTGAGACAGCACCGCCCCTACCCCGACCTCTGAGGCGTCCACCTCCACAATAAAGGGATAGGAGATGTCGACGTGTCTCAAAATGGGTGCAGAGCAAAACAATTCTTTCAAAGTGAAGAAAGCAGCCAGAGCTTTGGGTGACCAGTGATTGGTATCTGCCCCTTTCTTAGTGAGACTGGTGAGGGGTGCTATGACTGTGGAGTACCCCTTTATGAACCTTCTATAGTAATTAGCGAATCCTAAAAATCTCTGAAGAGATTTTAGTCCCACTGGCTGAGGCCATTCCAGGACAGCAGAGACTTTGGCAGGATCCATAGAAAGGCCCGAGGTGGAAATTATGTACCCCAGAAAAGTGACAGATGTTACCTCAAAATGCATTTCTCCAATTTAGCATAAAGCATGTTCTGTCTTAACTTTTGCAGCACAAATTTGACATGAGCCCTGTGCTCCGAGAGGTTATCTGAGAAGATTAGTATATCATCCAGATATACCAGAACAAATTTACCCAACACCTCCCTGAATACTTCATTAATGAGTTCCTGAAAGACGGCCGGGGCGTTACACAACCCGAAGGGCATCACCAGGTACTCGTAATGCCCATCGGGTGTGTTAAAGGCCGTCTTCCACTCATCGCCCTCTCTGATCCGCACCAGGTTGTATGCACCCCGAAAATCCAATTTCGAGAAAATCTTAGCATTGGTGACCTGAGTGAATAAATCGTCTATCAAAGGCAATGGATAGCGATTTTTTACTGTGATTTTATTCAGGCCCCGGTAATCAATGCATGGCCGAAGGCCTCTGTTTTTTTTCTTTACAAAAAATAAACCTGCTCCGGCAGGCGACCGGGAAGGGTGAATGAAACCCTTAGCTAAGTTTTCACGGATGTACTCTCGCATGGCTGTCATTGCTGATGCGGAGCGGATAATCTGATCTCTTGATCTCCTCCACGCTACTAGAATGAAGACGAGGGCCACCAGAATCTCTCTCGACCCCTCCCACCCTGGCAGTCGCTACTTTGACCTTCTCCCGTCGGGTCGCCACTATAGAACTATCCCATCCAAAACCACCAGGCGCAGGAACTCCTTCTTCCCCCAAGCAGTCCAGATGCTTAACTAGGGAAGTACTCACTTGAGGTCAAGAAACCTCTCAGCCCCTTACTGCTGCTCACACCACATGGGACAATAAGGCCACACAGACAGCTTTTTGATTCTTTTGATACTTTTTGAACTACGCGAGCCTCACAGGCTTGCTTATACTGTTGAGCTGCTGGTAATTTTTTAATTGCTATGTATTTTTGAACACCTGTCTATGTACTTTTGCACACCTGTTAATGTCTGTCTCGTCTGCCGGCGTATCTGTTTGCCTGTCCTTGTACTTGCCTATGCCACGTGAACCACAAACAATTCCCAGTACAACTTCCATCGCACTTGGCGAATAAAACTGATTCTGATTCTGCTGCCGAAAAGTGTGAAATAGTTGAATGCCTTGGACAAGGTATGAAAACTTTTATATTTCTCGAAAACTTAAGCATGATCATCGTACTGGATGGCTCAGAGCACACACAGGTTTGTGCAGATAAAAGTACATTTGGTTCTTCCAAATACATCAGATTACGAGAACAGCTGCTAAAATGCCATTACAAATCATTGGTCAATAAGGAACCAATGGGGAGCATTGGAGGGAAAATTAAAGATGCTTTTCTCTCAGCTATACTTAGTATAGCTGAGAGAGCATCCTATGTGGACGCATTGCCGCCGGCTCCCGCTGTCCTCCCCACCTGCCCACACCTATCACCCTCTCCCATGCTGGCACCCAGTGCACCCATACGTGCACTGGATGCCAGCATGGGTGAGGGTGACAGGTGGGGGGGGGGGGCAGGGAGGACCGCAGGAGCCGGCGGCAATGCATCCGCATAGGCAGATGCTGCGGCGGGGGCGACGTGTGAGGGGTCGGGAGATCTTCATGGGACCTTTTCCTGAGGATATTGGCGTGGGAACATTTTTTTTTTTTTTAAAGATTCTTTTATTTTTTTAAAGGTAATTTTTCATATAATATAAATAGACAAGAAAGATAACATATCTTGCCATGCATGGCACAGAGTCAAGGAACAGGCAATATGAAAACATGGTGATATAACAGAGATATGCTCTATGACAACGTATACTTTATAATAAATTGAACCACAAACCAGTGCGGTTCATCTTAACATTTTAAAACATCAAGTAACCAAAATAGAGCTGCGTAATTCCTTAAATAGTCCTTATAGAAGGCCAAGTCTCTCCATTAAGTGTAAAGATGATTAAGGACGCAGCCGGGAGCCCATAGGGATCACACATCAGTGGCTGTCGCTAGTTAGAATGGAGATGGAGAACACAAAGACCTGAAGGTTATAGTTCTGCTTCAATAACCATATTTGAGCTAAATATTGTGGAATATAAGGTTCTTAGTCTCAACCAGGCATGACTTATGTTTGAAGAGAGACAGAAATGAAGTCTGACACGAGTAGAAGTAAAATAAAATAAAGAGGAAGAATGAAGAGAGGAAAGAGTGAAAAAAGGGCAGATGTGAGGACAGGGTCTAGGGGACAGCAATACTACTAGAAGCTGTCTCCAAAACGTCAGGGGTAGGTATATGTTATTGTTGGTCTATGTAACTAGGCGGATATGAGGAAATGGTAGCAGGGGGACTTAAAATTTAAATTCAAACCATCCATACCAAGTTTTCCAGAATTGCTCATGTCTATCTTGAATGGTAGAGGTGAGGTCCTCCATTTTTTGAACTTGGTCAATTTCCCGAAGCCACTCCTGAATTGAAGGGGCTTCCGTGGATTTCCAGTGTCTGGCAATGAGGATTTTAGCAGCATTTATCAAGTGCCTTGAGGGAGTCTTTTTGTACCTTCTGATGGACCATATGTTATGGTGCAACAAGAAAAAGGCAGGAGAATCGGGAGGTAGGAAATCTGTCATAACATGAATCAATTCCTTCACATCCGCCCAAAAATGAGTAATGCCTGAGCAAGACCAAAATATGTGTAGAAGAGTTCCCATTTCAACCCCACATCTCCAGCAAGTGCCCAGAGATCCAGGAAACATTGTCTGGAATCTGGAAGGGGTTACGTTACATCGGGTAAAAATTTTGTATCCCGCCTCCTGATTTCTTGAGGAAATTAATGATTTTTGTGGAAAAAAAAATCAAAATTTTATTTTTTTATTCCATTGTTTATCACTAAACTGTTCTCCAAGGTCAGCCTCCCATTTAGATCTAAGTGCACCAGCTGGAGTGGAGACTCAGAGGAGTTCAGAAGTGAGTACATTAGTGATATCATCGCCCCCTTACCTAGACAGGTTTGTTCAAATGAGGTGAAAGGTCTACTGAAGCTTTCCTTTGTCCCCTGGGACCTAAGGAAATGCTTAAATTGGTTCCAGCTCCAGACATCAAGATTAGGAGAGTCAAACTGTGTGCGCAACCCAGATATCTGGACCCAGTGCCCATTAACAATAAGATGGCAGGCCCTAATAAGAGGATCTGTCCGCCATGCAACATAGCTTTTAACATGGAGTCCTAGTGGTAAGAGTGGATTATCGAGAACAGGGAGAAGTGGGGTAGGCCAAGTGGAGATCAGAGGATTAGATCTATATTTTCCAAGTGTCTTGATAGTATATGAAATTTATCCTGCTGCTGGATCTGTTATTTTAAGCAAGTGTGCTGACAAAGGGGTTAACGTAAGTCGACCAGACATTAATTCGTGCTCCATACCCAGCCATATTTTTTGATCCACGTGTCTGTGCCAATCTATGACTCTGATTAGGACCGCTGCAGCGTGATAAAGACAGGGGCTTGGTAAGCAAGCCATACCTCCCATCTCCTTAGGGGCAATTTGAAGTGAGTATTTTAATCTGGGCTTGCGCCCGCTCCATATGAATTTGGAAAACATCTGTGTGATCTTTTTAAAATATTGAGGCGCCAAAAGAATAAAAGGTAATTAAATGAACTTAAAAAAACAACTGGTTAAACAGAGGATGCAGCGGTGGTCCCGACACCTTCACCATCACTCTCATTGATCAGATCAACGACAGTGCCCCGGCGGCCTCTGTTACCCTAAAAAAACTGGAAATGTATTGGATACAGACCCTCAGGACTTTGTTTCCTGAGGGTCTTAATGAAGTATTAGAAAAAATACATTAAGCACTTTACCTAGTCCGTTCAGTCTTTTAATAGTCCTCTCTTTTATCCTTCTTCTACTAGGAGCAGCGCAGATAAGGAGAGCTGTGGGGACAGCGGGGAAGGGGGGCCATCTCCCCCCTCCTTCCCTCACTTTAGGGCTCTCCCTCCCTCTTCTCCCTCCAGAACTAAGTCTTGTGCGGTGGCTGGCAGTGGGCGGAACTTACCTCTGTCTCGTTGCAGGCGCCGGATGGATTTGCCGCTAGTCTGGTCTGGTCCAGACCAGAGCAGCGGCACCAGAACTTACGGCGCCTGGAGCGAGACGGAGGTAAGTTCCGCCCGCAGCCAGCCACCGCACAAGACTTAGTATCTGCACAGCTATGGTCAAAGGTCAGGCTCTGGGGAGCTGGGGATTTTCTGGCCGAAGTACTGGACACTCATGCGTAATGCCTGCAGGCTCATGCGTCCGTTTGATGAGGTGACAAACCTGGTGAGTCGAAGTGAAGACGCCATCAGCGACCTGATCCCATACACTTTCTTCCTTGAGGGTGACGTGCCTAGAGTGGTGGATCAAGCTGAGGAGGAGGAGCGTGAACAGGAAGAGGAGAAAGAGTTGTTGGAACCATCACCAGAACCAGATTTGTCATCAACACCTGCAGCATCACAGAGGAGGGGGGAAGAGGAGGAGTCTAGGGAAGAGGAGTCAGAGGAGAAAGGTGGATTTGAGGAGGAGGCAGAAGAATGACCACAGCAGGCGTCGCAGGGGGCTTGTGCTTCTCAGCTTTCCCGTGGTATTGTTCGTGGCTGCAGGGAGGAGGAGAACCTACCTGATAACACTGAGGAAGAGCAAGAGGAGCTGGATAGTAGGTCAGCATCCAACTTTGTGCAGATGGGGTCTTTCATGCTGTCCAGCCTGTTGAGGGACCCCGTTATAAAAAAACTCAAGGGGAATGACCTGTACTGGGTGCCAACACTACTAGACCCTCGGTATAAGCACAAAGTGGCGGAGATGTTACCAAATTTACTGTGGCTCATTTGGTAAGATAAAATTATACATACATTGATGGCTTTGGGGTTGGCCTTTTATCCCGACATACACATGGTCTCTAATGGTATGTATTCGACTCATATGTTTTTTTAACAGATGTTTGTATACAATGTGCCTCTGAGGAAGCGGCTTCTTGACTGTGAAACATGTGTCAGGCTGTCTTGTATGTGAACATGGGCGTCCGCACATATGGCAAATTTGGGCGGCTGCCCCCCCCCCCTGCTCCCCCCCCCGACCGCGTGCCCGTGCGGCCAGCAGGAGGGGAGCAGCACAGAGAAGAGGGAGAGCTGTGGGGACAGCGGGGAAGGGGGGCCATGTCCCCCCTCCTTCCCTCACCTTAGAGCTCTCCCTCTCTCGCTCTCCCCTCCAGAACTAAGTCTTGTGCGGTGGCTGGCAGCGGGGTGTGTGTGTGTGTGTGTATCACTGGGCTGTGTACTTTAACACACACAGGCCCATATGCAATTCACTTTTTCACCTGAGTTTTATAACTTGTCAGCATTTTGCAATTGAAAAAGTACAAAAAGTAGTTGGAAAACTATCAAAATTATTTTGAGTATTTTTTTGCTTGCTGGTGATTTAAAATGCATTTCATTTACAAATTGTGAAAATATCACCTAGGAGAAAACTCAGGTGAAAAAGTGAATTGCGTATAGCCCACAGAGAGATATCCTATAGTACTTTCAATCACAAATACAGTTGCAAACTAAGCACTAATTATGATACACAGTGTGCTGGCTTGCTTGCAATAGTGAAAAAAGTATAGCAGAACCACAAGGCCCAGCAACTGACTGTGGCCTGTATGTAGTGTGTAACCAACACACAGATATCAATAACAGATACAGTTGGAAGCTAAACACAGCTTATGATGATAGACAGTGTGCTGGCTTGTAATAGATAGAAGAGGATTGTATAACTGCAAGGCCCAGCAATGACTGTGACCTGGCCTGTATTCAGGGTCACACACACACACACACACACACACACACACACACACACACACACACACACACACACACACAGAGAGAGAGAGAGAGAGAGAGAGAACAATATGAGCCCTCTAAAGTGCTTTTGTTTTGGGGTGTTTTGAGCAATAAAGAACAGCCTAGATAACTGTCCCTGTCTCTCTGTGGGCTGTATGCAGTGTGAAATATATGCACTGGTCTAATACAGTGTGCTGTCACAGAGATGCAGTGGAAAGATAGGCACAGGTCTAATACAGTCTGCTTTCACACAGATGCAGTGGAAAGATATGCACTGGTCTAATACAGTGTGCATTCGCACAGATGCAGTGGAAAGATATGCACTGGTCTAATACAGTGTGCAGTCACCCAGATGCAGTGGAAAGATATGCACTGGTCTAATACAGTGTGCAGTCACACAGATGCAGTGGAAAGATATGCACTGCTCTAATACAGTGTGCTGTCACAAAGATGCAGTGGAAAGATATGCACTGGTCTAATACAGTGTGCCGTCACACAGATGCAGTGGAAAGATATGCAGTAGTCTAATACAGTGTGCAGTCACACAGATGCAGTGGAAAGATATGCACTGTGCCACTGGTCTAATACAGTAATTCCAAAGTGAGGCAGGCACACCATCCGTTTCTCGGGGTGCTTGGTGAGCTGGCATAGGCAGTGCCGCGCTCAAAGTCCAATCTCACAAATCTCACCAGTACACCACAACTCAAAGCACACCTTTATTGTGCCAGTATCCACGGATTCTGTGGATACTGGCACAATAAAGGTGTGCTTTGAGTTGTGGTGTGCTGGTGAGATTTGTGAGATTGGTCTAATACAGTGTGCTGTCAGACAGTGGGACTACAAATACCAAGCAGGCAGCAACTGTCTGTGGGCTTTACCTATGCAGTGTCACTGTAACGATTGGTGTAACACAGAGAGGATCTGATTACCAGTGATCTGCAGTATCACCGAGAATACAGATATACCCGATTATTGATGATCTGCAGTATCACCGATAATCAGATATATTACTAACCTCTGGAGTAATATGAGTGTTTGGTGCAACAGTAATACTTTGAGGAGAGCACCCCTATAGAGGGTGCAAGGCAGTAAGAGATACTGCTCAGAGAACAGATTCCTTCCAATGGCCTGATGCTCCCCAAGGGGCGGAGCCAGGCTGAGAGTGGGAAGGACCAGAGAGTGAGTGACACCAATGGTGAAGTGTCACTGACAGGTCTGTGAACTATCTCCAAACAGGGAAGATAGTTCTCGAGGTCGGACAGGCCAGGTCGGCAACAGACAGACAGATCAGGTACAGAGACAGGAGACAGATACGGAATCTCAAGACAAGCAGGGTTCAGCAACAGAGTATCAGATATAGCGAAGTACCAAATCAGAGATCAAGAGAATGGTCAGGAAAGCAGAAAGTCATAACAGATAATAACAATGCCTAGTCTTAGGTGTGAGCTCCGTGATCATCAACACCCTGGAACTAGTCTAATATATAACAGAGTGATAATACAGTTCCCTAGTCTTGGGTGTGAGTTCCTTGATCATCAACACCCTGGAACTAGTCTGAAGTAATAACACAGAAAATATCACAGATACTGACAAGGTCTGAGTGCTACCACGTAGTGATCGCAACGCCAGACACCAGAGAAATGACCAGCACCCAGTATATATACACACGCTCTCCGGCGCCTCCCCTAAGTGCTGGACCAATGAAACCCGATAGAATTGTTAGCTGATCGGCTGGATCAGCTGACACCCTTCTGACTGTCATAAAGGCTCTGCCTCTCAGCGCGCGCGCGCATCCTTCTGAACCTGTGTGGACTATCAGTCCCAGCCACACCAGACATGTGTTGTAATGTATCTGCTGGTTTGAACGTGGGGCCAGCCGCACCGCTGTCAGAGCATGCGGCGGTTCCCCCGCATTCAGCCATACTGCTGGAGGTGGGCCCATGCGTGCAAACCGCCGCGTCGGACGCGGAATCCGCCGCCTTGTTCACTGGGCATGCGGCGGTTTCTCTGCGCTCCATCAGGCTAGTGAATGCAGGCCCATGCACGCAAGCTGCTGCGGAATTAGCCGCCTTACTCTGAGTACTCGCGGCGGCTTTTCCGCGTTTTCTCACAGTACCCCCCCCCCCCCCGAGGAGTGGACTCCGGACAGCTCCTACCCGGTTTCTCAGGATATAAAGCGTGGAACTCCCTCTTCAATTTATCCGCATGCATGCGACACTCAGGTACCCATGTTCTCTCCTCAATACCCTTTCCAGTGAACCAGATACTGCACTGAGTTCTGTACAACACGTGAGTCTAAAATCTTTTCTACTTCGTACTCAGGTTGGTCATCTACCATCACAGGAGGAGGCGGCGTGGAACCTACATGAACTGCTGGCTTAAGCAGGGACACATGAAAGGATCTTACACCACGCATGGTGGCAGGAAGATTAATGGCATAAGTAACATTGTTGATCTTCCTGGTTACTGGAAAAGGGCCCACAAATCTGGGTCCTAACTTGGGCGAGGGCTGTTTCAGGGTCAAATGACGCGTGGACACCCAGACCAAGTCTCCTGGCCGGAACCTCCACTCTAAGGAGCGTCTCTTGTCAGCTTGACCTTTCTGACTTTGAAAAGCCTTCTCCAAATTATTTTTCACGATCCCCCAAATGTTCTTAAATGACTTTTGCCAAGCCTCCAAAGTTGGAAACGGAGTGGAAGCTACTGGCAGTGGGGAGAACTTAGGCAACTTTCCAGTTACCACCTGAAACGGAGAAAATCCAGAGGAAGAGCTTTTCAAATTATTGTGCGCAAATTTTGCAAACGGCAAGAACTTGACCCAATCATTTTGCGCATCCGCAACATAGCACCTTAGAAACTGTTCCAAAGACTGATTAATTCTCTCAGTCTGACCATTGGTCTGTGGGTGGTAGCCCGACGAAAATGACAGTTCCATGCCCATTTGATGACAAAAAGCCCTCCAAAATTTGGAAACAAATTGGACTCCCCGATCTGACACGTTTTGCGGAATGCCATGTAGCCGGAAAATGTGGATGATGAACAGATCGGCCAACTCCTGGGCCGAGGGGCACAAAATGGGCCATTTTACTGAAACGGTCGACTACCACCCAAATGACCGACATGCCCTCAGACCTTGGAAACTCACCCACAAAATCCATGGACAAATGGGTCCATGGTTCACTCGGGGTGGGCAAAGGCTGCAACGTTCCCACAGGTGCCAGACGGGAGGGTTTGCTTTTTGCACATACTGCACACTCTCTAACATACTCCTTGCAGTCAGTTGCCAATGAAGGCCACCAAGCACACCTAGCAACAAGGTCCTGTGTTCTGGTTGCCCCAGGATGTCCAGCATTTTTGTGGGAGTGGAACATTTGCAATATCTGGAGATGAAATGGTAATGGTACAAACATCACCCCTTCAGGCTTTCCTTCAGGGACATCCTGCTAGAAGGGACTTAACGTCTCCATCCAGTTTTTCCAGGTCTCTGTGGCTGCCAACACTACTCTCTGTGGGATAATGGTCTCTGGGTATGAGGGCTGTGCTGTCTCTGGCTCAAAGCATATGGACAAAGCATCCGCTTTAATGTTTTTACTACCCGGAGTGTACGTAATTACAAATCTGAGTCTCGAAAAAAACAGTGACCACCGAGCCTGACGGGGACTCAATTTCTTAGCCCCCTCAATGTATTCCAAATTTTTGTGATCAGTGTAAACGGTAATTGTATGTTCTGCTCCTTCTAGCCAATGACGCCATTCTTCGAAGGCCAATTTAATGGCTAGGAGCTCCCTGTTGCCTATATCGTAGTTTTTCTCTGCTGGTGAAAACCTACGAGAGAAATAGGCACACGGGTGTAATCTTCCCTGCATCCCAGAACGCTGAGACAGCACCGCCCCTACCCCGACCTCTGAGGCGTCCACCTCCACAATAAAGGGATAGGAGATGTCGACGTGTCTCAAAATGGGTGCAGAGCAAAACAATTCTTTCAAAGTGAAGAAAGCAGCCAGAGCTTTGGGTGACCAGTGATTGGTATCTGCCCCTTTCTTAGTGAGACTGGTGAGGGGTGCTATGACTGTGGAGTACCCCTTTATGAACCTTCTATAGTAATTAGCGAATCCTAAAAATCTCTGAAGAGATTTTAGTCCCACTGGCTGAGGCCATTCCAGGACAGCAGAGACTTTGGCAGGATCCATAGAAAGGCCCGAGGTGGAAATTATGTACCCCAGAAAAGTGACAGATGTTACCTCAAAATGCATTTCTCCAATTTAGCATAAAGCATGTTCTGTCTTAACTTTTGCAGCACAAATTTGACATGAGCCCTGTGCTCCGAGAGGTTATCTGAGAAGATTAGTATATCATCCAGATATACCAGAACAAATTTACCCAACACCTCCCTGAATACTTCATTAATGAGTTCCTGAAAGACGGCCGGGGCGTTACACAACCCGAAGGGCATCACCAGGTACTCGTAATGCCCATCGGGTGTGTTAAAGGCCGTCTTCCACTCATCGCCCTCTCTGATCCGCACCAGGTTGTATGCACCCCGAAAATCCAATTTCGAGAAAATCTTAGCATTGGTGACCTGAGTGAATAAATCGTCTATCAAAGGCAATGGATAGCGATTTTTTACTGTGATTTTATTCAGGCCCCGGTAATCAATGCATGGCCGAAGGCCTCTGTTTTTTTTCTTTACAAAAAATAAACCTGCTCCGGCAGGCGACCGGGAAGGGTGAATGAAACCCTTAGCTAAGTTTTCACGGATGTACTCTCGCATGGCCACTTTTTCTGGCCCAGACAAATTGTAGAGATGAGCTCTAGGGGGCATACAACCAGATCGGAGATCGATGGGGCAATCGAAGGGGCGATGTGGGGGTAGTTTATCTGCAGCTTTGGGACAAAACACATCTGAAAATTCAGAATATTGTTCCGGTACTCCCTCCACATGAATCCTGGTCTGACCCAAGGTCACCCTCACTAAACAATGACGAAAGCAATGGGCTGACCAGCTAGTTAGCTGACCAGTGGCCCAATCAATACGAGGGGAGTGAAGGTGTAACCAAGGCATGCCAAGGATGATAGTGGAGGTTGTCATGTGTAACACAAAAAAATGCAACTTCTCCCTATGCAGCACCCCTATAGTGACTTCCACCTCTGGTGTCTGAGACAGAGGACGGCTACGTTGCAGGGGGGAGTCATCCACTGCCGTAACCTGGATAGGTGGTGTTACCGGGGTGAGCGGAATACCCAATCTTTTAGCAAATTCGTAATCCGTAAAATTAGCCGCTGAGCCCGAATCAACGAAGGCCTCAGTGACTTCAGATTTATCTTCCCATGCAATCGTACAAGGATGAAGCAACCTTTTATCATCTAGGGGTAAAATTTGTACGCCTAGGGTATTACCCCCAACTACTCCTAGGCAGTAGTGTTTCCTGATTTCTTAGGGCAATTCTGTACTCTATGACCCCCCTCTGCACAATAAAGACACAACTGCTCTGAAATCCTGCGTCTCCGCTCCAGTTGAGACAATTTCGACCGGCCAATCTGCATCGGCTCGGGTGGAGGCGAAACGGGAGGAGGTGGAGTCACAGGAGGCGCAGCACAGGACACCATCTCTACATAGTTTCTACCCCGGGTCTGTCTCTTATAGCGTAGCCTACGGTCGATCCTGATGGCCGATGAAATGGCCTCATCAATGGTCTTAGGTTCAGGCTGACCTAACATAAGATCAGAGACCTCATCTGACAACCCTGATAAGAAACAGTCTAACAGGGCAAAGGTGTCCCACCTGGCTGAAACTGACCACCTTCTGAATTCAGCAGCATACTCCTCGACCGGACTCTTGCCTTGACGTAATAACTTGAGCTTCCGCTCAGAAGTCGAGGCAATGTCTGGATCATCGTAAATTATTGCCATAGCTTTAAAAAATTCATCTACAGAGGTTAGGGCTAAGTCTCCAGCGGGTAGACTGTACGCCCAGGTCTGAGAATCGCCTGATAACGTCTTAATAAATGTGACCCTTTGGGCCATGGTTCATGAAGATCTAGGTCTCAACTCAAAGTATGATAACACTCTACTCCTAAAATTTCGGAAATCAGATCTGTGACTAGAAAATTTTTCAGGCACAGGCATGCGTATGTCTGTGCTAGGAGGAGATCGCACTTCGTCCACAGCCGTCTGAAGGGTTTGTAAAGACCCGGACAAAGCGTCAATCAACGCCCGGTGATTACCCAGCACTTGGTTGATGGTATCCACCAAAGTGGTAAGTGCGCCCAGACGGTCGGTGTGTGCGTCCATTTGCATTTCGAGTCTGGCGTTCTGAAGTAATAACACAGAAAATATCACAGATATTGACAAGGTCTGAGTGCTACCACGTAGTGATCGCAACGCCAGACACCAGAGAAATGACCAGCACCCAGTATATATACACAAGCACTCCCCGGCGCCTCCCCTAAGTGCTGGACCAATGAAACCCGATAGAATTGTCAGCTGATCGGCTGGATCAGCTGACACCCTTCTGACTGTCATAAAGGCTCTGCCGCTCAGCGCGCGCGCGTGTCCTTCTGAACCTGTGTGGACTATCAGTCCCAGCCACACCAGACATGTGTTGTAATGTATCTGCTGGTTTGAACGTGGGGCCAGCCGCACCGCTGTCAGAGCATGCGGCGGTTCCCCCGCGTTCAGCCATACTGCTGGAGGTGGGCCCATGCGTGCAAACCGCCGCGTCGGACACGGAATCCGCCGCCTTGTTCACTGGGCATGCAGCGGTTTCTCTGCGCTCCGTCAGGCTAGTGAATGCAGGCCCATGCACGCAAGCTGCCGCGGAATTAGCCGCCTTACTCTGAGTACTCGCGGCGGCTTTTCCGCGTTTTCTCACAGTCACCCACAAAGAGAGCTATGCTTTAGTAAGTTAAATCTCACAAATAGAGTGGGAAGAAATGCACTGGTGGTAATACAGTTTGTCAGCAAGCAAAGGCCAGCTGCGACAGGTCTGTATCTATGTGTCTGTGTCACACACAAACACACACCAAAAAAACACATCAGAAGAATTTTAGCCCTCAAAAGAGCGGTTTTGGGGTGTTTTCAGCAACAAATTTCAGCAAGGAGCAAGTTAACAAGCCTAACTAATGCTAATGCTTTCCCTATCTCTGCAGCAATGTCTCTCCCTTCTCTCACTATAGCAGCAGCAGACAGAGTGAGAACATGGCCGATGCTGCTGCCTTTTATAAGGGGGGGGGGGGGGGGGGGGCGGGGGTCCAGGAGGGAGTGCAGCCTGATTGGCTGCCATGTGTCTGCTGACTGTGATGTAGATGGTCAAAGTTTAGCCCGATGACAAGTATAGGAGGCGTGGTGAACGTGCATAATAGTTTGCTATTCACTGCGGAAGCGAACAGCAAAAAGGTGCATGAACTACCTGCCGGGCGATCCGTTCGTGCCATTGCTATCTGGCAGTTCCGTGGGCACAAGCAAGGTCCAGAATTCTCCAAATTTCCATTATGTTGCAATGGGACGAATGTTAGGATTTGATAGACACACAGTTCTGGGTCTCCAGCCAGGTGAAAGATTCCCTCAATTGGTGGACAGAGGCAAAAAACTTGAGGAAAGGTGTTCACTGGATTCGACAGCATCCTGTTGTTGTAACAGGCAATGCAAGTCTATGGGGGTGGGGAGCCCACAAGGATTCCACTCTGGTTCTGGGTCAATGGAATTCAGTACAGAGAGGTATTTCTTCAAACCACAGAGATCTTCTTGTATGGAGAGCAGTGAAATCAATGGAAACATCTCTGAGGTGCAGACACGTTGTCATTCAGTTAGACAACAGGACCACCATTGCTTATCTGAACAAGCAGGAGGTACTCAGAGTCCTCCATTGATCTCACTCTCGCATCAGATATTCCTCTGGGCAGAGGTGTATCTTCTCTCTCTGAAAGCTGTTCATTTGAGTGGCAAGGAGAACAGAGGTGCAGATTTTCTCAGCAGACAATCTCTTCTCACTGGCGCACGGAAGGGGGTGTTCCGGGTGTCTGGAACACCCCCTTGCACATAGACCGGAAGTGGGGTGTGTGCGGCGAGGGTCTGTAAGAGCAAGCCTCACGCTGTGGGAGGCCTCACTTGCTGCTGGCGGCGGGCACCGGGCGTACGGGCACCGGGTGTACGGGCACCAGGGGAGAGAGAAGACTTTCCACTTACGGTGCCTGGATCCTGCGCAGCTTCTATGTACTTCCTGTCCCGGCCGGCGTCTGTCGCTATGGTAACAGCACCCCCAGTGATGACGTAACCGCATGTCATCACAGGGGGAGCTCTTACCGATGTGACTCACGCCGGGAGAGGCTGAAGATAGAAGCTGCGTGCAGGATGAAGGCAGGTAAGTGGAAACTCCTCTCTCCCCGCAGCTCTCCCCGCCTAACCTAACTAACTTATACTGGGGCATATACCTTTCTAATCTATACTGGGGGACATATACCTATCTAACTTATACTGGGGGAAATATACCGACCTAACTTATACTGGGGGACATATACCTATCTAACGTATAGTGGGGGACATATACCTATCTAACTTCTACTGGGGGACATATGCCTATCTAATCTATACTGGGGACATATACCTATCTAATCTATACTGGGCATATACCTATCTAACCTATACTGTGGCACATATACCTATCTAATCTATACTGGAGGCATATACCTATCTAACCTATACTGGGGGACATATACCTATCTAACGTATACTGGGGGACATATACCTATCTAATCTATACTGGGCATATACCTATCTAACCTATACTGGGGGACATATGCCTATCTAATCTATACTGGGGGACATATACCGACCTAACGTATACTGTGGGACATATACCCATCTAATCTATACTGGAGGCATATACCTATCTAATCTATACTGGGGGCATATACCTATCTAACTTATACTGGGGGACATATGCCTATCTAATCTATACTGGGCATAGACCTATCTAACCTATACTGGGCATATACCTATCTAACCTATACTGGGGACATATACCTATCTAACCTATACTGGGGGATATATACCCATCTAATCTATACTGGGGTACATACACCCATCTAATCTATACTGGGGCACATACCTATCTAATCTATACTGGGGACATATACCTATCTAATCTATACTGGGGCATATACCTATCTAATCTATACTGGGGCATATACCTATCTAATCTATACTGGAGGCATATACCTATCTAACCTATACTGGGGACATATACCTATCTAAATCTATACTGGGCATATACCTATCTAACCTTTACGGGGGGACATATACCTATCTAATCTATACGGGGGGACATATACCTATCTAATCTATACTGGGGGAATATACCTATCTAACCTATACGGGGGGCATATACCTATCTAATCTATACTGGGGCATATACCTATCTAATCTATACTGGGGGCATATACCTATCTAACCTATACTGGGGACATATACCCATCTAATTTATACTGGGGGCATATACCTAGCTAATCTATACTGGAGGCATATACCTATCTAATCTATACTGGAGGCATATACCTATCTAATCTATACTGGGCATTTCAGGAATCCCCCGCTTGAAAATCCTGGATTTGCCCCTGCTTCTGTCAGGAGGATGGTGTCTCAACAAGTGAGTGTTCAGCCAGATCTGTCAGTTGTGGGGTCTACCAACAGGGGATCTATTCGCCATATACAAGAACACGCTTCTACCTCGATTCTTCTCCCTGGATCCAACAGGTTATCCGGAGGCGGTGGATGCCTTTACACAGGACTGGAGTATGGAGAGGGGTTATGCATTCCCTCCCTTAAATTTGATAACTCGACTCCTTCAGAAGGTGGTTCAAGATCAGGCAAATTTAATTCTAATCGCTCCAGATTGGCCAAAACAAGCCTGGTATGCTCTTCTGTTAAATCTAACGATAGATCCGCCCTGGCCTCTTCCTCTGTTGGAGAACCTTCTTTATCAAGGCCCAGTTTTTCTGTTCCAATATATTTGTATTAAGGTAGAAACATAATGAGTATATACAGTTACAACATTGTGAGGTTCCTTGTACAGCGTATTACATTTGTCATTACATAGAAGTATATAGTTACATCATATTGAGAGGTAAAGCCGTTAACTTTTGCATTTGGGTTGCGGTACAATGTTGTAGATATGAAGGTGTAGGATGCTTTTGACAAAGTAGGGTGTTAAGCAGTAGGATCAGCTTATTTTACTGTGGGTGTTTTTCGATAACAGAACACTTTACAGTGTAGTAACACAGTAAAGTTTGGGAAGAGGTGGTAAAAAGATCAAGGATAGTAATATGAAGCGAGTGGTGTTAGAGGAGGGTAGGAAAGAAATGCCGAAAGTTGAACTTGGGGTTGATCCCACGGTGGAGGAGATAACATGGGTTCTCATACTCTATTTTTTAAAGCATAATGTTCTTAAATTCTAGAGATTCTGTATATTCGTGCCAGCATGCCCAGGTTTTTGAGAATTTATCAATTTGATCATGTGCCGCTAGGACTATCTCTTCCAATTCTTTGACTCTCTCCACTCTTAGGAGTCATTGTTTTACTGAGGGAATTGTTTTTGTTTTCCAAAGTGCAGGGATGGTGGCTCTGGCTGCTGAGATCAAGTGGGGGAGTATAGATTTCTTGTATTGAGTTGGCGGTATGGGCGAGTTATGTAGTAGGAAAGTGTCTGGCCGGTAGGGGAGAGTTTGTCCTGAGACATGTTGGGTTAATCTGTGGACCTCCCTCCAGAAACAGCTCAGAAGGGGGCAGGTAAAGGCGATGTGAAGTAGATCCCCAGGTCCACTTTCACATCTCCAGCAAGAGTTAGGTAGATTGGGTAAAAAGTTGTGGAGCTTTTCTGGGGTTCTGTACCATTGGGTTAAGAATTTATAATTTTGTTCTCTAATTCTAGTGCATCTAGTTGATTTGTGTGCGTTTAGGAAAATTGTGGACCATTGGTCGTCTGGTATAGGTGAACCTAATAATTTGTTCCAGTGTTTTTTTGAGGGCATATCTGAGGTTGGTAGAGCGTCTAGCAAGAGGTTATATAGCCATGAAAGAGCATGTCGTTTCTCCCTCTGAGATGCATTTCAGGTCAAATTGTGTTAGGCTTGATGTTACTTCCTGTTTGAGTTGCTTGGTGTTGAGGAAATGACGGATCTGGAGGAACGTCCACATAGGTATTGGCTCTTCTGAGCTAGGGTGTTTAATTGCTTCCTGAGGTTTTAATTTACCTTTTGAGATAAAGTGGTGTGCCCGAGGGAGTTCGGTCACTGCCCAGGTTTTTAGATATGGTGATTCAGTGCCCGGGGGGAAGAGGGGGTGCCCTATCAGGGGAGTCATAGGCCCTGTCATTGAGGATATTTTAAATTGGTTGCAGCATATGGTAATGGCTTTCTTAGTAGCCGTTATGAGGGGGTGGTCAGTCTTAGCTTCGTTTGGAGATAGCATGTCAACCCATGGGAGGGCCCCCGATCTAATTCCACAGGTTTCTTGTTCTATAAGTACCCAGTCTTTCTGTATTGGGTGGGTTGTCCAGTCTAGTATTCTGAGTAAGTGAGATGCAAGGTAGTATAATTTTAAGTTTGGTAGACCAGAGCCCCCTTTATTAATTGGGAGGGAGAGGGTTTTGTTGGAGATTCTGATTTTCTTGTGCTCCCAGATGAATTTGTTGAGGGAGCCTTGTAGGGATTTGATGAAGGCCGAGGGTAGGTGAATGGGCAAGGTCTGGAAGAGGTATAGCAGGCCTATCCAGGATAGCAGATGGGGATCCAAACCCAGGCCATCCAGGACTGCCTGAACATAGTCCCATGCCACCCTATCAAAGGCCTTCTCGGCGTCGGTGGAGAGAAAGAAACCTTCCACTCGACGCCGAGAAAGCCAGTGAAGAACCCCCAACCGCCTTGGTGGTGTTGTCCCTTCCCTCCCTGCCAGGGACGAATCCTGCCTGATCCTGGTGGATAAGTTGAGGGATTAGAGGGTTGATCCTATTCGCCAAGATCTTCGCGAAGATCTTGATGTCTCCGTTGAGTAGTGAGATTGGTCTGTAGTTATTACAGAGTTGAGGGTCTTTGCCTTCTTTGTGTATGACTGTCACATGTGCTTTAAGCAATTGCGTAGATGGTAATGTGTTTGCTGTAACACTATTAAAGGCTTTCGTAAAGCATAGAGCTAGATCTTTGGCGAAAAGCTTGTAGTATTGGGACGTTAGTCCGTCAGGTCCTGGGCTCTTTCCTGCTTTTAGGCCTTTAATCACGTTTAAAAACTCTAGTTGGTCGATGGGTTGGTCTAGTTTCGTGGTAGTTTCAGTGGGCAGGGGTCGTAGTCCATGCTGTTTTAAGAAGTACTGGATTTGGGTAAGTCTGCTTGCCTGTAAGGTCGGGTTTCTTTGGTTAGGATAGAGGTTATAGAGACCCATATAGTAGTTTCGGAATGCTTCTAAGATTGCGGGGGTAGTTATATAGTCGGGGCCCTTTGTGTTTTTAATTCTAGTGATAAGGTTTCTAGCTGTTTTTTTTTTTTAAGTTTTCTAGCGAGAAAGGTCCCTATTTTGTTGTCCCATTCATAGAGCACTTTTTCTGAGTGGAGGATGGTGTTTTTAGCCTTTCTGTTGAGTATTTTTTTGAGTTCTGACCTTTTGTTCTGGAGTTTGTTTAGGATTTCTACATTGGAGTTTTTCTTGTGTAGAGCCTCCAATTGTGAGATTTCTTTTAGGAGAGAGGTTATTAGGGCGAATTTGTCTTTCTTTTTTCTAGCTCTTAGTTTAATAAGCTCCCCTCGTAGGACCACCTTGTGGGCTTCCCAGATGGCTAGTGGAGAAGCTTCGCAGTTTAAGTTACATTTCATGTAGTCTGAAATAAGCTTAGAGATAGTGTGGAAGGCCTCTGGTTCCTCCAAAAGCTCTGAATTCAGTCTCCAGTTGAATTGTGAGGTTTTTAGGAAAGGGATTCTTAGTTGTAAGAATACAGGCGCGTGATCTGAGAAGGCTATAGAGCCTATGGAGGCTTTTTTGACATATTCTACATCTAATTGAGTGATAAAGAGGTGGTCTATGCGGGAGTATTTTTCGTTAGGGACAGAATAGTGCGTATAGTCTTTGTTTTGGGGATTCAGAGCTCTCCACACATCTATCAGAGAAAGGTCTGAGACCTTTTCTTTTATTCTCTTAATTGCTTTGTATGAGATCAGTGTTTTACCATTAGAGGTGTCCAGAGGTGGGTGTAGGGGGGTATGTTGCGATCATCTCCCCAAATAATCATGCCTTTAGCGTAATCTAGTAATTTGTTAGTGAGGGAAATTAGAAATGATTCTTGTTTGTTATTTGGGGCGTAAACCGAGACTAGGGTAATGTCTCTATTGCCCAGTGTGCATAGGACAAAGATAAATCTGCCTTCTGGATCTGATAGGTGACTTTTCACCTGGAGTTCACAGGATTTATGCAGTAATATTGATACTCCTCTTGTTTTCCCTGCTGGCGAGGTGGAGTGGTAGCCTCTAGTGTAATTGTTATCCCTCAAATAAGGGGTGTATTTGTTTGAGAAATGTGTTTCTTGGATCATTGCAATCATAACTTTTTGGCTTTGGAGGAGGTGTAGTAGGGATGAACGCTTCTCTGGCGTGTTAAGGCCGTTGACATTGTGTGATGTGACAGTCCAAGAGACTGTGTCTTTATTTTTATGCGTTATTTTGGGTTGAGAGGGTTCACCACTCCACCAGACCGTTCCTCCACCGCAGGAGAGAGTATTAAAATGGACAGGTAAGAAAAGAAAAGATAGAAAAGGGAAGAAGAAGCAGAACGATAGCATAGGTTGGTGTGAGTTTATTCCGGTAAAGATGAGAGAGTAAGAGAAACAGTTTCCCTGGAGAGGGATAAGGTAACAAGAACGGTGTAGGCGTACCAACAAGTGGGCCGCCTAGTACTTAGACCGAATGGAGGTCAGTGCAATAAACTACACTGTTTGGGGTAGTAAGGTGACAAGAACTCAGTGAGTGGAGCTCGGAGAAATTATTGGTGCTACCCCACTTCTTAAACCACGGTTTCATTTTGCTAGATCTGAGTAAGAAGACTATAGTTATGAGGTGTAATGCTAATTTTATATGCAGGTTGATTAGAGAGTAACGGAGGACAGGCCGATCCCATGGCCATCTATTTTTAGCTATTGGGTGGGCTATCGTCTTCCCTCTGCCGGGGAGATTTAGTTCTTATTGTGCAGTGTGGTTGACAAAGCATGGCTCAGGAGTATTTCAGTAACTGAACATCTACCTCTTAATTAAGCAGACGTAGTGGTTGTTTATATCTAAGAAAATATAATTAACATGAAGCAGTTTTAATCTTATAGCATCTACAGCAGAACAGGTTGAACATCAAACTTTGCGTAACATGGCATCTGTCCTATTAGGCGATGGGGCTTAAACAAAGAGGCTCAATGTCCATTGTTAGGGGATGCGTTCGGCCCAGTCTGGAACGGGGATAGTCAATATCAGGACTAGGATTAACAGGGTGAAGTAGTTTCAGAGAGGGAAGTTATAACTGATATAATAAAGGTTGAGTGGTACAACGTTCTAATCTAGCAGGCCATATATAATGTCATTGAGCATAACGGGGACTGTTGCTAAACATAGATGCATGGGTTACCGTACGTTCCTCAGCATGGTGGTGTTCAGGGCACAGGATCATCTTACCCGATGGCTGTTTGTTCGTTGTCGCTGCCTTCTGCTTCTGAGCCTTCAGCGTTTGGCGATGGGTTCAGTTCGCCGAGGTCAGATGATTGGCTTCGGCGTCTTCTGCGAGATTGTTGTTGAAAGCTCTGTTCACTTGGGGAGCGGTCTAGCCGTCTAATTGCTCCCGGACACTCCATGGTTGTTAAGGTAGGTGGGCCTTCGTTTGTGGTTAACGGTTGCCAGTCCGGTAGCTTCACTGTAGAAATGTTAAGTGATCTGCAGAAGTACTCCAGATCTAGCGGGTGTTTCAGGTTGACTGTGTTCGCGCCCTTTGTGGCTTGAAAGCAGAAGGGAAAGCGCCATCGGTACGTTATGGCATTCTCTCTTAACACTTGGAGAAGCGGTCTTAAGGCCCTTCTTGTCTGGAGTGTGAAAATGGATAGGTCTTGGTATAGTTGTATTGTGGAGTCATTAAAATGGATCTCATCTTGTTCCCTTGCCTTCTTCATTATCTCCTTTTTAAGTGCAAAGCTGTTCAAGCAGCAGATTATGTCGCGAGGCGGTCCGCCTTCTTTTCCCTTGGGGTGAAGTGCCCGGTGAGCTCGTTTGATCTCTATAGGGGAGTCCTTAGGTCTCTCAAGTAGTTGATTAAAGATGGCGGTAAGTGCAGAGAGAATAAGATCCTGCGACACTGACTCCGGTAGGCCTCTGATCCTTATATTGTTCCGGCGGCCTCTGTTGTCGAGGTCTTCTAACTTTTGTTGGAACTCGAGCATCTTGAGGTCATGCTGGTTGGATTTAGCCTGGAGATCGCTTACTTGGGAGCGAGTGCCTTTCTCTTCTTTCTCTAGAGTGTCCAGCCTGGTGTGTATATGCGACACTTCATCTCTCAGGTCCGCTATAGCAGTGGCAAAAGTTTCTTTGATATCATTCGCTATTTCTTTCATCATGGCGACAGTAGGCATGTTGTTTAGCTTTTCCATCACCTTGTGAGGGTCAGAGGATCCCGTTGAGAAGTTCTCCGACACGTTGGTAGGAGAGGGCACCATGTTAGACTGGCCGCGACCTGGGCCCGAGTTCTTTTGGGCTCTGAACATCACGGGTACTTGCTTGGAGGGTTGTGCGGAGGGGTCTCCCTGGGTTTTGGTGTCCCCTGATGTCTTTTTGTCTTCTTTTATGTTTAGTATTTAGGCTGGAAACCGGGTTTTAGTGGGCGCACGAGAGGAGCTCTTTCAGCAAGCAGCCATCACAGAGCGGTGCCAAGCCACGCCCCCAAGGCCCAGTTTTTCATACAGTTCTTGCCTAGCTCAAGCTGAAAGCTTGGATTTTGAGAGCAAAATTCTTTTGAACCAGGGTCTTTCAGATAGAGTTATTGGTACATTGCTTACATTGAATCTAGGTATTGATTCCCCCAAATCATGCCTGGAGGAGAACTCCCAGCAGCAGCCATTCAGTCATGCGGCCCCAAAGAACCTCTTTGTGCACCAGACAGTGAAGCATACCCAGGTGACCACCTGCCATCTAGTTGGATAGTAGTGTCACCTAATGCAGAATTGGATTGGGAAGCCAGCGAATGACTGCTCACTGGCTTCTACAGTATGTGGATGGGTGGTGGCAGCACTGCTATTCTGATATTTAAAGGTGCAGTGGGCCACATCTATAAGTTATACATTTTGTGTTTGGGGGCCAGTGAAAAAGCCTCAGGGGGCCGCATTTGGCCCATGGGTCATAGTTTGAGGACCACTGCTCTAGATGATAGAAATATGGTTTGCTTTGTTTAGAAAAGATGAATGATTGGAGATTGGATGACAATTTTTTCATACAACTTCAGGGGGCTAGGAAAGGATACAAACAGGCCCGTTTCTAGGGGTGGTGCAGCCGTGTGCGGCAGCCCTGAGCGCAGATGGAGAGAGGGCGCTGCGACCTCTCCCTCCCTCTCCCCAGGGGACTGCAGAGTAATTAGTGCAGGGAATCACTGTATACAGCTACTCACAGGGGTGGACTGACCAGGGGGGAAGGGGGGCAATCTCCCCCCCAGGCTGCCTTTCATTCAGTGATTTAGGGCAGGTCTGGTGTCTGGTGTATTCGGGTGTGTTGTTGTAAGTCAATGTGAAACTTGAGGCTAGCTGATAAAAGTGCAATCAGAGGACAGGCAAGCTGGTAAATATACACAGCATGATGCAGAGCTTGCCTGGAGGGTCCATGGGCAAACATCTGTCTGGTCTCTCCCCATTGTTATTATGACTGCATGTGTGGATAAGGTGTTCTACAAGTTGAAAAGTTTTTGACAGTCCCTAGACTCCAGGGCTACTTTCTGACTTGTGTGAGAGACTGGCTGTCATGATCGCTGCTGCAGCAGGTACTGCTGGCAGTAGTAGTGCTGCAGCTCAGGCAGTTCTGATCTCTTTCCATGCAAGCTGCATAGCTTTGTCTGCCTTTCCCTGCTGTCAGCTTGTGACTGATTATCATTCACCTGTGTGGGAATCTGCATGTCTGCTCCCATTGGATGACCTCAGTATAAAGATCTGCTTCCTGCAGGGCTCCTCGGGCTATCATAGCTTCAGCGTAAGCCTGTCTTGCTGCTGCTTTGGCCCCAGATCGTGTTCCTAGTTCTAAAGATACTTTGCTGGTCTTGCATCATATATTGGTTCATCGCCAATATATATGCATACCAGCACGTTTGTTATTTTCCTTGTATTCGTGTTACGTTGATACATCAGTGTCGCTGATATATACATACACGAACTGTTTATATCCTGTGTTCAGTTAGTCAGCCTTCCAGCACGTTTTGGTAGATTGCGCGTATCGTGATCACCCGTGTTTAGCTAGTTATTCTGTTCTGTTACCGTGTGTGGATTGTGCTTATCTCTGCGTAGAGATAGCGAATCCTTCTGAGTCCTGTTCCTGTTCCCGTTTGTGGATTGCGCTCATCTCCGCATGGAGATAGCGAATCCTTCTGAGTCCTGTTCCTGTTTCTGTTTGTGGATTGCGCTCATCTCCGCGTGGAGGTAGCGAATCCTTCTGAGTCCTGTTCCCTGTATCGCTCTAGTTCCTAAGTCAGTGTTCCTGCTTATGTCATATATCGGTTCATTGCCGATACATACATATGTTAGTCAGACGTTAATAGTTCCAATGATAGCTGTAATTGTAATACGCTAGGAAATCATACTTATTGTATATTTGTCTGTGTTACGTTCATCTATCTTGATCCTGCTATTTCCTGACTATCCTGTCCTGTCTTTGTGAGGCACGCCATCGCTGCAAACGCATTGGCCGCCTCATTCCAGTCTGTCTTGTTGTGGACGCTTGCTGTCACTAAGTAGTGGCTAGTTAACCTATTTTGGTTCCTGGACGTAGTTTCTACGTCCAGGAACCATGCGCGCTACCGCACGCTCCCGCGGCCGATCGCGCGCGTGCACGCGCACTCCCGGCCGCGGATTCGGTAGCCAGGGAATCAATGTATCGGGCTTTGGTGCCCGAACATTGATTCCTCTCCCCCGCTGAAAAAGCGACAGCTTCTCTCGGAAGCTGCGCCTTTTCTGGCCGTTCCCTTCCCGATGCGTCACTGTAAGCGTATGTTACGCTTAGAGTGACGTCATGTAAACAAACTCATGGCCGCCATCTTGTGGCCAAAAAGTAATACTACACCTGTAAAAAAAAAAAAAATTAAAATTAACACACATTTACATTATAAATCTATTGTTTACCTCCCACCCTCCAAAAACTACCCAAATAAAATGTTTACTATAAAAAAAAACATTACAATTAAAAAAAAAAAACATGTAAATATTTACCTAAGGGTCTAAACTTTTTAAATATCAATGTAAAGATGAAATATTTCTATATTTTTTTTATTTTAAACTTGTAAATAGTGATAGATGCAAAACGGAAAAAATGCACCTTTATTTCCAAATAAAATATTGTCGCCATACATTGTGATAGGGACATAATTTTAACGGTGTAATAACCGAGACATATGGGCAAATACAATACGTGAGTTTTAATTATGGAGGCATGTATTATTTTAAAACTATAATGGCTGAAAACTGAGAAATAATGAATTTTTTCCGTTTTTTCTTATTCTTCCTGTTAAAATGCATTTACAGTAAAGTGGCTCTTAGCAAAATGTAACCCCCAAAGAAAGCCTAATTGGTGGCGGAAAAAACAAGATATAGATCAGTGCATTGTGATAAGTAGTGATAAAGTTATAGGCTAATGAATGGGAGGTCAACATTTCTCACGTGAAAACGACGGAACCTGAATGGGTTAAGCAAGCGTTCATTCTGTCTACCTGTCCTGATCTCCTCAGTTCTGGTTTATGCGTTCAGCGCTACTTTGCGCTGAGACGTTATCACGAAAGTATTGTTTGTGGCTGTTCGGATCTGCACCGACTCTGTGCGCCACAATCTCCTATTGGAGTCAGTCCTCTCCTCCACTAAACTGGGGATATCCTGATTCCTTGTGCTGTTGTGTGTACCTCCTTCACGTCAGCTTATGTGTTGCATGCTGACTGTAGAGAATACACCACCAAGCCTAACACTGGCAGGGACAGGAGTCCTAGTACAGGAAAGTAGCCTCTGTGTGATGTGCAATACAGATAAGCTCTCTGCTCCATCTCAGGCTATTCTCAATTTCTCTCCACTCCTCCTCTCTCTGGGCTAGTGCACGCCAAAATCGCAATAGCAATTGCTAGCAATTTGTGAGTGTGATTTTGTGAAGCGATTTTCAGAGCGATTTTTTAATGAATTGCTCCAAAAAATGCTCCAAAATCTTTATTGCAGTCCCACATCAGACAGGCTACTTGCCTGTAATTTGACTCCCTGCCAGTCTCTCACACAAGTCAGAAAGCAACCCTCACCAGGATTGCACTTTTACTTAGCTTTCCTGTATGACAAGAAGACACAGCCAGCCAGCACTAGGGGAAGAGGGAAACAAAGGTGAATGAGGGAGAGCTGGTGCCCACCAACAGTGTGAGTGTTTTTCAAATCGATAGTGATTTGAAAAGCGCTTGGCTAATGTTACCCTATGACGGTGTTTTCATAGCAGCGTTGTGATTTTTTCAAAATCACAAACACACTGAATGTAGCATTTTTTGGAGCAAATCATTAAAAAATCGCTCTGAAAATAGCTTCACAAAATCACACTCACAAATTGCTAGCGATTGCTATTGCGAATTTGGCGTGCACTAGCCCAGAGAGAGGAGGAGTGGAGAGAAATTGAGAGTAGCCGGAGATGGAGCAGAGAGCTTATCTGTATTTCAGTCCCACATCACACAGAGGCTACTTGTCTGTAATAGAATTCCTGTCCCTGCCGGTCTCTCACACAAGTCAGAAAGCAGCCCTCCTGGAGTCTAGGGACTGTCAAAAACTTTTCAACTTGTAGAACACCTTATCCACACATGCAGTCATAATAACAATGGGGAGAGACCAGACAGATGCTTGCCCACTGATCCTCCAGGCAAGCTCTGCATCATGCTGTGTATATTTACCAGCTTGCCTGTCCTCTGGTTGCACTTTTATCAGCTAGCCTCAAGTTTCACATTGCCTTACAACAAAGTTGAATACACCAGACACAGGACCAGCCCTAAATCACTGGATGAAAGGCGGCCTGGAGGGAGATTGCCCCCCTTCCCCCCTGGCCAGTCCGCCTCTGAATGGGGGCAACTATACTGGATACCTATACTGGAGGCACCTACCTGGCTAATCTATACTGGAGGCAATTATACTGGGGCACCTATGCCTGGCTACCTATACTGGGGGGACCTATAGCCCACTACCTATACTGAGTGGAACTAGACCTAGCTAACCTATAGTGCAGGTACCTATACCTGGCTCCGGCGCGGGGTGCATTTTAGCCTAGAAACTGCCCTGGATACAAAGCCTCTGAAAGTACTCTTAGCAATTGGTTAAAATTATGCATCACTAAAGCATATGAGTTATCAGATATACCTGCGCCATCAGGAATCTAAGCTCATTCCACTAGGGCAGTCTCCACCTCTTGGGCTGAGAGGGCTTCTGTGTCTGTTACTGAAATTTGTAATGTGGCCACCTGGTCTAACTCCAACACGTTTATTAAACATTACCGGTTAGATCTTCATAATGTTAAGGAATTGGCTTTTGAACACAAAATCCTCACTGCAGTTGTCCCGCCCTGAGAGGGGAGTTATATTGGAAATCTTATGGTCTCGGTCATGGAGGATGAGTTTAAATATAAGCTTACTCTTGCCGGTAAGATGAGTTCCACAAAATCCTCCATGACAGGCCTTAAACCCGCCCTGGTATGGTAAGTACACTTCTATACTCCAAGTAATATTGTAAGCACTGAGGGGTGGAAGTGGGAGTATACTTTTTAAATTGTTTTGTGCTTCCTGTCCCTTGAATAGAAGTGGCAGTCTCATAGTCTTTGTCGTGGAGGATTTGGTGGAACTCATCTTACTGGTAAGAGTAAGCTTATATGTCTCAGTTTTCAGCCATTATAGTTTTAAAATAACACATGCTACTGTATTATATTAAAACCCACGTATTTTATTTGCCCATTTGTCCCGGCTATGACATAGTTTAAATTATGTCCCTATCGCAATGTACGGCAGCAATGTTTTATTTGGAAATAAAGGTGTATTTTTTTAGTTTTGCGTCCGTCCCTAATTACAAGCCCTTATTTGCAAAAATAACAGTAATATACCCTCATGACATAGTAAAAAAAAAGGTGACTTTCAAAGGTAACAATTTATGTCGTTTTTTTAAATGTCACTTTTTTTTTTCTAAAAGTGTTTTATTTTGGTAACTATGGGAGAAGAGGTAAGGGGTTAATTAATGGGGTATTTTATGTATTTTTATTTAATGGGTTGTATTAGGGTGTAATTTTACTATTTGCCCACTATTTGGCCCCACTTTATTCCTAATGTGTATTGTTTACTGCATACACAGGTTACAGGAAGTAAACGCGTGAATGCTTTACTTTCACTTTTGACAATGACCACCAGCATCTCATTGATGCCGGTGATCATTGATCACAGGCACTTAGATCGGTAAATGGGAACTGAGTTCCTATTCACTGATCTGTGTACTAACGGGCAGTGAAAAGAACGTGCGCAGGAGTGGGAGACATATCTACGCCTCTGTAGATATACTGCCTGATTTTCAGCAAGTGGTTGAAAGTAAATAAATCTGGAAGTCCCCGTATCCTTTTCAGTTTAGGCTATACTTAATTGTAATCTCTGCTCTACTAACAGTCTACTCTCTAGTCACTTATTCTCATTCCCACATCTCTCAAATTTCTTCACTTCTCTGGAACTCCCTTCCACACTTATCTATAGGTGCAACCTGAAACCTCATGAGGCAGGCATATACTCTCACCCAGGACCCTAAACTCACCACCGACCACCACCTTGAAACTGCTCACCCCCCCCCCCCCCCCCCCACAAACACACACACACACAAACACACAGTAAGCCCATTTGGGCAGGGATCTCTCTCTCCCATTATGTGTTTTCACCGCTGTGTAAAGCGTTACATATTTTCTAACTTCATGTATAATGTATCGCTGACCTGCTCATTTGTCATTTATGTGCAACCCCTTGCCTTGTAACTCTCTGTTGTGTATTGTTTAATGTACCGAGCCATGGAAGATGATGGCGATATATTAATTAAAAATAATAATCATAGCCTAGACTAAGCATCATTGGGAATGGAGGGTAGGACTAAATACCAATATACAGCAATGTATACAGTAGCAAGAAAAAGTATGTGAACCTTTTGGAATCATATGGATTTCTGCACAAATTGGTCAAAAAATGTGATCTGATCTTCATCTAAGTCACAACAATAGACAATCACAGTCTGCTTAAACTAATACCACACAAATAATTAAATGTTTCCATGTTTTTATTGAACACACCATGCAAACAATTACAGTGCAGGTGGAAGAAGTATGTGAACCCTTAGACTGATCTCCAAGAGCTAATTGGAGTGAGGTGTCAGCCAGCTGGAGTCCAATCAATGAGATGAGATTGAAGACGTTGGTTACAGGTGCCCTATAAAAAACATACACCAGTTTTGGGTTTGCTTTTCCCAAGAAGCATTGCCTGATGTGAATGATGCCTCGCACAAAAGAGCTCTCAGAAGACCTACGAATAAGAATTGTAGACTTGCATAAAGCTGGAAAGGGTTGTACAAGTACCGGTATCTCCAAAAGCCTTGCTGCTCATCAGTCCATGGTAGGACAAATTGTCTATAAATGGAGAAAGTTCACTCCTATGAGTGGCCGTCCTGTAAAGATGACTGCAAAAGCGCAGCGCAGAACGCTCAATGAGGTGAAGAAGCATCCTAGAGTGTCAGCGAATGACTTACAAAAGTCTCTGGCATTCGCTAACATCCATGTTAGGGAATCTATGATACATAAAATGCTAAATAAGAATGGAGTTCATGGAAGGATACTTTATATATGCTCAGCGCAGAGTCCAAAAACAAAAGACGAGTCTTCAACAAAGGATAAAAGCAGGTAAATCTCCACCACAATAAATATTGGGTTCACGGCACAGCTCTGCAGTCATGGATACCCAAAAAAGGAAAGAGGCTTACCAGCTGTTGACAACCCACATTATAAGGTTGTGTCAAGGCTTTGGTAGGACATCAGGAAGCAACAGTCTGTCCAGGATCCACCAATTCAGCAATGATTTCTCTCATGAATGGATATCAGTAAACATCATAAAAAACAAACAAACGGCAACTCTAAGTGTAAACCGTTTAATATAGAGTTTTCATAGTAAAAACAGCTTAAAAATAGCATAAAAACAAAACTTACATACGGGGCCCATGCAATGGGAACCCCGAGAAAGTTGCACGCGTGTATGGGTCAGCAGTAAAGGACAGTATGAAGGTGCCGCCTGTCTCCTTCCCGACCGGTTTCGCAAACTATGTCATCAGGGGATTAAGGATACAAGCGGCTGGCACCAAATATATAAACTTTTACAATAAAGAAAGGGGTGGGGCTATGAACACCAACAGTCAAGACCCCTCCAATAGAGTATAGATCAGACTCTACTAGGAGAGTGACTATAACCCAGATCAATACACATTGAAAACAATGGGATATAAGGTTAGAAGTTTGAAGTGTCCAGTGGCTAGACAGCACAATGGTCAAGGGCTCCGTCTCCGGCACAGGAATCCTGAGTTCAAGTCCTGGCAGGCAACCCTGTTTTTTTTTCCTTTTTCTTTATTATTATTATTATTATTTTATTTACTATAGTATGCAATACATACTGGCATATATACAACCAGAAAGTGCACATTATAGAAGGTGAATAAGTGAAAAAGTGAAAAATTACCTAGACAAAGCCAGATAGATATTAAGTGAAATCCAAGACCCGAGAATACAGAACTGAATAGTGGATAAATGGCCGGCATAGGGAACTTACAAAGAGGAAAAACATAGCCCTCCTAATAGGATAGACAAACAGCGCATAGCTGCATTGCACGTCATCTACAAAGCCTGAGCGGCAGAATGACATACATGTATAAAGTTGATGCAAAAAAAAAAAAAAAAAAAGGATACTACAGAGGAAGCCACTGGTGTCTAAAAAAAAATTGCTGCATGTTTAAAGTTTGCAAAAGAGCACCTGGATGTTCCACAGCAGTACTGCCACAATATTCTATGGACAGATGAAACAAAAGTTGACTTGTTTGGAAGAAACACACAACAAAAAGGCAGTCTTTTTGTGAATTGGAAATTCCGAAATTATGCTCGCATGTTTGTCCGCAATCTGGAAGAAACTTTAAAGGAAGAATAAAGGACTATGGCCTCAATTCACTAAGACCATGCTGGAGATAATAAGGCAAGAGAAAACTTACCTCCATACAGTAAGAGAGTTATCTTCTCTTCATTCCTTACGTTACCTCTTCTGTAGTTAATTTACCTCCTCTGTAGTTAAGTTACCTCCTCTGTAGTTATTTTCACATGCAGTCAATGAACAGCCTGTCTTTAACTCTGGAGTTATTTTAAGGATTAAAGAGTTAACTTAAAGACAGAAGAGTTAACTTTAGGTTTGCCTGAGGTAAAATGTTTCCTGAATACTAGATGCCTTATCACCATGGTAACAACTCTAGAAGAGTTATTAAAGAGGATCTGTAACATCAAAAGATCCCCTGGGGGGTACTCGCCTCAGGTGGGGGAAGCCTCCGGATCCTAATGAGGCTTCCCACGCCGTCCTCCGTCTCTCAGGGGTCTCGCTGCAGCCCTCCGTGAAAGATGACGTCAAAATTTACCTTCCCGGCTCCTGCACAGGCGCACTGACGGCTGTCGGCTCCGAACTACACGGAAATACCCGATCGCCGTCGGGTCTGCTCTACTGCGCAGGCGCAAGTTTCCGGCGCCTGCGCAGTAGAGCGGACCCGACTGAGATCGGGTATTTCCGAGCCGAAAGCAGCCACAGCGCCCCCGCTGGAGCCAGCAAAGGTAAATATTGAACTGACAGTCGGATCTGTCGCCGGCTGTTCGGAGGGCTGCAGCGAGATCCCCGTGGGACAGAGGACGGCGTGGGAAGCCTCATTAAGATCCGGAGGCTTCCCCCACCCGAGGTGAGTACCCCCCAGGGGATGTTTTTGAGGTTACAGAGTCTCTTTAAAGACAGGAGATTAGCTTAGTGAATTGAGGCCAATTTGTTCATTTAAAGCCCCATTCATTTATTCATGTGGAATTTGTAAAAAAATCTACTTACCTGGGGCTTCCTCCAGCCCCTTGCAACTGTCCTGTGCCCTCGCCACAGCTCTGGTGGCTCTCTGTCCCCTCCGATGCAGATGCCGACCTCGCCAGGTCGGCATCTTACTGCTCTCCAGCGTGCGGCTCACGGAGTCACACTGACGTCATCCAGACTGTACTGTGCAGGCGCAGAACTACTGCGCAGTACAGTCCAGATGACGTAAGTGCAACTCTGTGAGCCGCACGTTGGAATATTACTGAACTGAAACAGTTCTGTAAAGAGGAATAGTCAAGAACTCCTGACCGCTGTGCACGTCTGATCTGCAACTACAGGAAACTTTTGTTTGACGTTACTGCTGCCAAAGGATGCTCAACCAGTTATTAAGTCCAAGGGTTCACATACTTTTTCCACTTGCACTGTAAATGTTTACATGGTATGTTCAATAAAAACATAGTAGTAGCAGTAGGGTATTGTACCGTGTTAGCCATCAGTAAAAGCCAATTGCATGACGGCCTGGTACAACAGCTGCACGAAGGCTACTACAGAAGCCCTGCAGCGAGTTGTTAAAACAGCAGAAGCCATTATTGGCACTGAACTACCATCACTGGAACTTTTGTATAATACCCGCAGCGTGAGAAGGGCCAAAAACATTCTCAAGGACAACAGTCACCCTGGAAATGCCTTGTTTGAGCTCCTTCCATCAGGTAAACGTTTTAGATCAATCCGCACACACACAAAAAGACTGAAAGACAGCTTTTTCCCATCCGCCATAAACTTGATGAACTCTGAATCCTCTCTGAAATAATTAACACCGTGTACAAATTGTTTAAACATCTGTAATACCTGGCATACTTGTATAATTTCTTCTCTTCCTTGTTACTATCACTATGCTCCCTATACGCACCGTGGGGTTGTCGTGAAAAGTAATTTCGTTGTGTTACACAATGACAATAAAGTGAATTGAATATAAAGTGAATTGAATATTATATTATTATAATTTCAAAAAGTGTATTAGGTTGATAACTAAGGTACTTCTGCCAGTTTGCAGTCTTCAAGAGACACCATAATGACATATAGTAGAATGTAAGACTTTAATCAGGATACCCTGATTAATATGTAATCCTTCCTATATGTACAGTAGCAAGAAAAAGTATGTGAACACTTAGGAGTTATATGGATTTTTTGCACAAATTGGTCATAAAATGTGATCTGATCTTCATCTAAGTCACAACTATAGACAATCACTGCCTGCTTAAACTAATACTAAACAAATAAGTAAATGTTTCCATGTTTTTATTGCAAGAAGTTTTAAATCAGGATGATACCATTTATTGGCTAACTACAAATGAATAAGAATAAACAAGCTTTCGGCCTTGCAGCCTTCGTCAGGTTTACATCCTGTTAGTTTGCAAGCTGGTGGTACAGACAGCTTATATACATGCAACATCAAAAGGGAAAACAGATATTCTTTTCAAGCATAAATACGTCATTAAGATGCCTTAATACAAACAGACCATCTAAATGGGGTAAGATAAGGATCCTTGTTTACTCTATTGCTCACAGACCTGGTATTAATTTTCCTGTGGGTCCACCAATCTGGTATATCTGATCATGTGTGCTAAATGCCCCAATGTTATGCACGTGGGAGAAACTGGACAAACACTGCGCAAACGTATGAATGGACACAGACACACTATTAATGATACCAAATCTGGACTCCCAGTTGCTACACACTTTCGGTCCAACAGACACAGCATGGATGATCTTCGTGTCACTGCCCTGAAGGGCGGCTTCAAAACGTCAAATGACCGATTATTAGCAGAAACAACATTTATAAATTGGTTCAAAGCTGTGCAGAAGGGTTTGAATAAGGACAACAACTTTCTATATTGGTATGAGATTGATGATTTATGAACTGTCTCAGCCACTCTAGCTGAACTTGTGAACTAAGAATTTACGATACCTCTGGGTCAATCCTAATACCAGGTCTGTGAGCAATAGAGTAAACAAGCAAGAGAGTATTGTACCGTGTTAGCCATCAGTAAAAGCCAATTGCATGACGGCCTGGTACAACAGCTGCACGAAGGCTACTAGAGAAGCCCTGCAGCGAGTTGTTAAAACAGCAGAAGCCACTATTGGCACTGAACTACCATCACTGGAACTTTTGTATAATACCCGCAGCGTGAGAAGGGCCAAAAACATTATTAAGGACAACAGTCACCCTGGAAATGCCTTGTTTGAGCTCCTTCCACCAGGTAAACGTTTTAGATCAATCCGCACACACACAAAAAGACTGAAAGACAGCTTTTTCCCATCCGCCATAAACTTGATGAACTCTGAATCCTCTCTGAAATAATTAACACCGTGTACAAATTGTTTAAACATCTGTAATACCTGGCATACTTGTATAATTTCTTCTCTTCCTTGTTACTATCACTATGTTCCCTATACGCACCGTGGGGTTGTCGTGAAAAGTAATTTCGTTGTGTTACACAATGACAGTAAAGTGAATTGAATATAAAGTGAATTGAATATTATACTATTATAATTTCAAAAAGTGTATTAGGTTGATAACTAAGGTACTTCTGCCAGTTTGCAATTGGTCAGAACGCTTTCTATAGTGCATCTGTAGAAATTAACCAGCAGCTTCTGTGGGAGGTTAGCGCTCCTTAGTTTTCTCAGAAAGTAGAGGCGTTGTTGTGCTTTGTCAGTTAGAGCTAAAGCATTGTCAGCCCAGGACAGGTTCTCTGCGATGGTGACTCCCAAAAATTTGAAGCTGGTAACTCTCTCCACAGCCTCTGCATTGATCATTAGCGGTAGGTGAGTGGTCTTTTTGGTGGTCCTAAAGTCCAGAATAATTTCTTTGTACCAGGTCTAGTTTTAACTCTGCATAAAAATAAAAGGAAATCTAAAAAAAATGCAAGCAGAATTCTTAATCTACTCACCAACCACATAATGGGCAATATTAAACTCCATAGGAAAGACGGCAAAATCCTATATGTAAGATTTGTCATAACAAGTCCAGGACACACCACACTAGAATACATGCCCTAAAGAAGAAAAGATGTTTAGAAAAAATAAATTGTCAACACAGATGCAATACAGGATATAAACAACTCTGTAAACTTGGCCTTAATTTAACTACTTTCGGACCAAGCTAATTGAAATCTATTCCATGTTTTGGTGGGCTCCTGGCTGGCAGGGTGTAGATTTCAATTAGCCGCCGCTGCGTGCACCTGCCATTTCCGTTGCTCCCCGCTGATCACACCGCTCAAACCCGACATCTCTCGCTGCATCTCACTGACTCTGCCTGTCTCTAAGACGGCAGAGCCCTGTGAGCGGGTCAGGAGCCGATTTCATTGGCTCCTGGCCCTGTCTTTCAATGTAAGCCGCTCCCATTGGCTTACCGTATATACTTGCATACAAGCCGAATTTTTGACCGAATTTTCTCGGCTTATGTGCTAGTCAACTTGTGTAGTATGTGTGTGCTCATGACCCCCGATGTGTCTGTGCCTCCCCTCCTTTGCAACATCGTAAGTAGGGCGATAGGATGACTGCTGACCTGCTAACTGCCTGGTTATGCTGGCTTCAGTGGAGGAGAGAGCAGAAGCATCATGTGCATCCATTAGTCCACTCAGTTCTGGGGATCCCCTTGCCTCTCTATCCGCAAGGCTTTGTACGCGTCACGTGTCGGGAATCCCCTTGCCTCTTTGTCCGCATCCTTGTGTCTCAAATCTATAACGACATCTAGTGGCGCCTTAAAACATAGAGAGCGGGATGGACCGGCAAAGGGGTTCCTGACACATGATGCAGACACAGCCGTGTGGAGAAAGCGGTGAGGGGATCTCCGGCAAATGACGCAGACACAGCTATGCGGAGAGAGCAGCAAGGGGATCCCCATCACATGAAGTGAACACAACCATGCGGACAGAGCGGCAAGGGGATCCCCGGCAAATGACGCGGACACAGCCATGTAGACAGAGCGGCAAGGGGATCCCAGGCACTGAGTGTACAAATGATGCAGACAGAGGAAAGAGGATCCCAGATGCTGTTGAGCTGACAAACTATGCGGATGGAGAGGTAAATTGCTGCTGCTCTCTCCTTCACCTTCTCCGCTGCTCTCTCCTTCACCTAAGCCACCATAACCAGGCAGCAAGCAGGTCGGCAGTCATTCTATAACCCTACTCATGATTTTGCATTAACACATGGGGGATCATCTGGCATTTCTACTGTGAAGGGGGCTACACTGGGGGGGGGGCGTATATGCGGGTCAATCACTTTTCCCTGGCCTCTGAGGGAAAAGTTGGGGGGGGGCGGCTTATATGCGAGTATATATGGTACATTGAAAGACAGGGTCAGGAGCCAATAAAAGCAGCTCCTGACCGGCTCACAGGAGCTCTGCCGTCAAAGAGATGGCACAGTGGGTGGCCCAGGTTCCCGCCGTGCGGCGTGTATGGCGATTGTGGCGGTAAGTGCGGCGATTCATCGGTATTCAGCCGTTGCTGGTACCAGCGGTCTCTGGTCCTTAAGGTAGCAGAGACCGCTGGTACTTAAGTGGTTAAAAAAATTGGTTTGCTAGGTGTTCAAAGCTTGAAATATGACCTTTGTCGTATGAAACCCTAGCAAGGGTTGATGAAAGGTTTATGTGACTGGAGTGACATGTACAGAGCTGAAATTGGGACAACATGGATTTATTAAAAAAACAAAACAAAAAAAAACAAAAACCTTCCTAAGGTGAATATATTTCCACCCTTGCACAATTACACTCGCCAAACGTTGCTATCAGCTCAAGACACATCCATCAACTGAAACATATTTTGGAATTACCTCTCAGACACAGTAAAGGAACAATCCAAACTAGCTACTACTTGCTAAATTCAGAATTCCATACATATTCTATACACATGAAAGTAGTGTTTGCACCCTTTCACACCGGGGCGGTGTGGTGAGGTATTTTTACAGCACCCCGCCGGTGGGCAATGAAAAAATGTGGAGACTTTCATACTGCCAGGTTACGGCACGACGCGACGGAAGTGACTTTTCGCCACGTCCCCGTCGCAGGTCCAGAACTATGTTACTGCGCATCTTCTGTGGTGACTTACGGCGATCTGCATCGGCCTGGAAGTCATGTTGATCTATGGTGACACAGGGATTTTTTTAAAAATTTCCGACGCAACGTTGAGGCGCGCATGCGCAGAAGCATATTTTTACAATACGCTTCTGTGCACTTCCGCGTACCCTGAAGCAGGAACTGACCGCAAGCGCACATCACTTCCTGCTTGGCCCAATGCCAGATGGGGAATACCGCGTAGTAATGCGGTATTCCCGAAGGCCTGTTTCTGGTGGTGTGATGCAGCTTATAGTATAGTATGCAAATTATGTCCAAGACATCTTGTGGTCAAATAATAAAATTACACCTTGTAAGGCTTGGTGGTGTATTCTCCACAGTCAGCATGCAACGCATGAGCTGACGTGGAGGAGGTACACACACTAGCACAAGGAAACAGGCTATCTCTAGTATAGTGGAGGGGAGGACTAACTCCAAAAGGAGATTGTGGCGCACAGAGCCGGTGCAGATCCGACAGCCACAAACAATGCTTTCGTTATAACGTCTCAGCGCAAAGTAGCGCTGAGCGCATAAACCAGAACTGAGGAGATCAGGACAGGTAGACAGAATGAACGCTTGCTAGCTAGCGGCTACTTAGCGACAGCAAGCGTCCAAAACAAGACAGACTGGAATGAGGCAGCCAATGCGATTGCAGCGATGGCGTGCCTCACAAAGACAGGACAGGATAGTCAGGAAATAGCAGGATCAAGATAGATGAACGTAACACAGACAAATATACAATAAGTATGTTTTCCTAGCGTATTACAATTACAGCTATCAATGAAACTATTTGTAACGTCTGACTAACATATGTATATATTGGCAATGAACCGATATATGACATAAGCAGGAACGCTGACTAGGACTGGAGTAATACAGGGAACAGGACTCAGAAGGATTCGCTATCTCTTCGCAGAGATGAACGCAATCCACAAACGGTAACAGGACAGGATTCAGAAGGATTCGTTATCTCTTCGCAGAGATGAACGCAATCCACAAACAGTAACAGAACAGGATTCAGAAGGATTCGTTATCTCTTCGCAGAGATGAACGCAATCCACAAACGGTAACAGGACAGGATTCAGAAGGATTCGTTATCTCCTCGCAGAGATGAACGCAATCCACGAACAGGACCAGGAGCAGGATACTAGCTCAGCACGGGTGCTCACGATACGCGCAAACTACCAAAGCGTGCTGGAAAGCTGACTAACTGCACACAGGATATAAACAGTTCGTGTACGTATACATCAGCGACACTGATGTATCAACGTAACACGAATACAAGGAAAATAATAAACGTGCTGGTATGCATATATATGGGCAATGAACCAATATATGATGCAAAACCAGCAAAGTATCTTTTAGAACAAGAAACACGATCGGGGGCTGAAGCGACAGCAAGACAGGCTTAAACTGAAGCTATGAAAACCCGAGGAGTCCTGCAGGAAGCAGATCTTTATACTGAGGTCATCCAATGGGAGCAGACATGCAGATTCCCACACAGGTGAATGATAATCAGTCACACGCTGAAAGCAGGGAAAGGCAGACAAAGCTATGCAGCTTGCATGAAAAGAGATCAGAACTACCTGAGCTGCAGCACTACTACTTCCAGCAATGCCTGCTGCAGCAGCGATCATTACACACCTACATTCATTTATTTTAATGAAAATACACATATTTACATTTAAAATTAACCCCTTAACTCCCTCCTTTTCCCATAGTTACCTAAATAAATTAAATGCATACATTTTTTTAAAAAGACAATTAAAAAATATATAAAATAGTTACCCTAGGGACTGAACCTTTTTTTTTTTTTTTTTTAATATTTATGTCAAGAGGGTATATTAGTGTTATTTTTGGGCAACACTGAAAAACATGCACCTTTTATTTCTAAATAAAATATTGGTGCCATACATTGTACCAGGGAAATATTTTAAAAGTTGCAATAACCAGGAAAAATAGGCAAATGAAATGTGTGGGCTTTATCTTAAAACTATGATGGCCGAAACTGGGAAATAATGAGTTTTTTCCATTTTTTGTATTATTCCCACTAAAATGTATTTAGAATAAAATAATTCTTAGCATAATATACCACCCATTCCTAAGTAGATGGTAAATTCCTCTATGAGCAGATTATGTCCCTTAGTCCTTTGGACAAGCCTAGGGAAACAAAGCTCATCTACCAAGCTTTTATATTGCCCTCTTTATACATGCAATTTACATCTCCACTAAAGGGTCTTTCCCCATGCCTCCATGGCAACACAACAGGTATTGGCCCCGCCCCCTAATACCCCATAGGACAAATTATGTATAAGTGTTTTGCTAGTCCCCCTTTCAGGTGTCTTTTTTCCTGGTCCCTCACATCACAGGACAGGCGGTTTTATCCTGCAAAACTTTTTATTTTCCCCCCTTACCGGTTGCATCATGTGGACAATAAGTGCAGGCTGCCTCCCCTGCATAATACCATCACACAAGCTCTAAATGGGCTTAAGTAAGGTGACCCTGTTCTGCTGGTCTTGAGGGTATGTATATGTATATTGTTAGCCCACCTATACAACACTAGTGGTGTTCCAACGGTTCAGGATGAAAAGGATACATTTGTGTGCATACTGTGCTAATGGCGCGGATTGGGTGAGCGTCCTTTCTCTTACATAGTTACATAGTTATTTTGGTTGAAAAAAGACATACGTCCATCGAGTTCAACCAGTATAAAGAGTTCAACCTTCTTCTTCCTTGTTTTAGCCACAGGACGGGCGTGCGTTCCACCTATTTGTTGGTGTCAGGATGTGAGGTGGAACGCAGCGCTCGGGAGCAGGAACTCATGGCGTATTACGTCATTTCCGCCCACTGTAATTTCCTGCTAGCGCGGACCGGAAGTGGCGGCTCGGAAAACAGCGCGCACAGTCTATCAGCGGGGATTTTCCACCTTATGCATCAGAGCCATTTTCACCTCCCATTCATTTGCTAATAACTTTATCACTTCTTAACATAATTTATTGATCTATATCTTGTTTTTTCCGCCACTAATTAGGCTTTCTTTGGGTTGTACATTTTGCTAAGAATTATTTTTTTATAAATGCATTTTAACAGGATTAACAAGAAAAAAATGAAAAAATTCATTATTTCTTAGTTTTCGTCCATTATAGCTTTAAAATAATCCACGCTACCATAATTAAAACCTATGTATTTTATTTGCCCAATTGTCTCGGGTAGAGATGTCGCGAACGGTTCGCCTGCGAGCGGTTCCAGGCGAACTTTGGGGGTTTTCGCGGAAGTTCGATTCGCCCCATAAAGCTCTATTGAGCAAAACTTTGACCCTCTACATCACAGTCAGCAGGCACATTATTACCAAACACACTGCTCTCACTGCTTCCCCCCTCCCTCCTCCAAGCAAGGTCCTTATACCATTTGACTCACTTGTCTGCCTACACTAATTAGTTAAGGGACAGCTGCTTCCCACCTCCCTCCTCCTCCTCCTCCTCCCACCCTTCTACCTATTCGGGAGGAGGGTCTCATCTGCCAGGGAATTCCAGTATTTCAAAAGCCTGCTAACATACCGTGGCTGGGGATTGAACCCAGGTATCAGTGTATGGTAGGTAACTAACATATCCATTATACCACCAACACTTCTAGCTGGAGCTAGCTGAAGCTAGCCTAGCATGTACAGTTTATGCTCAGTCTAAAACAGGCGCGGAGCTAGGGGGGGTCGGGGTAGGACAAGTGCCCCGGGGCGCCGGGTCCCCAAGGGCGCCCAGCTGAGCTTCGGGGTTTTTTTTTGTTTTTTTTTTTTTTGTTGCGGAGACCTGAGGAGAGCAGCGCAGAGAAGAGAGAGAGCTGTGCGGACGGTGGGGAAGGGGGGCCATATCCCCCCTCCTTCCCTCACCTTAGGTGCTCTCTCTCCCTCGCTGTCCCCTCCAATGTCTGTCCGGGACGGTGCTGGCCTGGTCTCGCTCCAGCGCCGGGCGGAAGTTCGGGTGCGCAGCCGCTGCTCAGACCAGAGTAGCGGCAGATACATCCTGCGCTGCGAGAGACGGAGGTAAGTTCCGCCCGCGGCTGCCAGCACCGTCCCGGACAGACATTGGAGGGGACAGCGAGGGAGAGAGAGCAGCTCTTCCTCTTCTCTGCGCTGCTCCCCTCCTGCTGGGGAGGGGGACACCTGACCTGGCTACCTACTCTGGGCACATATATACCCCTGGCTACCTACTCTGGGCACATATATACCCCTGGCTACCTACTCTGGGCACATATATACCCCTGGCTACCTACTCTGGGCACATATATACCCCTGGCTACCTACTCTGGGCACATATATACCCCTGCCTACATATATTGGGCACATATACCCCTAACTACATATACTGGGCATATACCCCTGGCTACATATACTGGGCACATATACCCCTGACTATATATACTGGGCACATATACCCCTGACTATATATACTGGGCACATATACCCCTGGCTACATATACTGGGCACATATACCTCTGGCTACATATACTGGGGACACATACCCCTGCCTACATATACTGGGCACATATACCCCTGGCTACCTGTTCTGTGGACATCTCTACTCCTGGCTACCTGTTCTGGGGACATCTATACTGCTGGCCACCTATACTGGGGCTACCTATTTTTGGGGAACCACTGCTGTCAGATTGAGTGTATTTTGGGGAACTGCTGCCAGGTGAGAGGTGTCTACCATATTAAGGGGGCATTCTGCCTATTTATGTGAAATGCTGTCTATTTATGTGCCTCATGACTGCTGAATTTGTCTTGTTGGGGGCCTCATGGTTACTGAATTTGTCTTGTTGGGGGTCTCATGATTTGTTGGGGGCCTCAAGATCGCTGAATTTGTCTTGTTAGGGGCCTCATGATTGCTGAATTTGTCTTGTTGGGGGCCTCATGATTGCTAAATTTGTCTTGTTAGGGGCCTCATGATTGCTGAGTTGGTCATGTTTGCTCATCATTGCGGAATTTGTCTTGATGGGGGGGAGCTCATGATTGCTGAATTTGTCTTGGAACATGCTGGAAGGTACCTACTGAGGGAGGGTGGGTGAGCGTGAGCCTGCTAACCTCCATGTACGTTTGGCTCCACCCATAACCACGCCCATATTTGGCCACGCCCCTTCACCTTAGGGGGCGCATTAATAGTCTTTGTCCCCGGGCGCTGAAAACCCTAGCTACGCCTCTGGTCTAAAATAAAAATAACATTTATATCATGCTTTTCTCCTGGCAGACTCAAAGCACCAGAGCTGGGGATGGAACCCAGGTATCAGTGTATGGTAGGTAACTAACATATCCATTATACCACCAACACTTCTAGCTGAAGCTAGCCTAGCATGTACAATTTATGCTCAGTCCAAGAGAAAAATAACATTTATATCATGCTTTTCTCCTGGCAGACTCAAAGCACCAGAGCTGGGGATTGAACCCAGGTATCAGTGTATGGTAGGTAACTAACATATCCATTATACCACCAACACTTCTAGCTGATGCTAGCTGCAGCTAGAATAGCATGTACAATTTATGCTCAGTCCAAAAGAAAAATAACATTTATATCACACTTCTCTCCTGGCGGACTCAAAGAGCCAGAGCTGCAGCCACTAGGGCACACTCTATAGGCAGTAGCAGTGTTAGGAAGACTTGCCTAAGGTCTCCTACTGAATAGGTGCTGGCTTACTCAGCAGACAGAGCCGAGATTCGAACCCTGGTCTTCTGTGTCAGAGGCAGAGCCCTTAACCATTACACCATCCAGCCACTGCTTAAGGATATGTAGCACCATCCAGCCACTGCTTAAGGATATGTATCATGGCCTTGCCTTTCGTGTTCAACAGCTCTGCCTCCCCTTAGGCAAGTCTTCCTAACACTGCTACTGCCTACAGAGCGTGCCCTAGTGGCTGGAGGAGGGTGGAGGGAGGAGGGTGGAGGGAGGAGGGTGGAGAGAGGAGGGTGGAGGGTGGAGGGAGGAGGGTGGAGGGAGGAGGGTGGAGGGAGGAGGGTGGAGGGAGGGCCAGGTATTAGAACCCTTGAAACATTTTTTCTAACATTATTCCAGCCAGTAGAAATTTTAGAAAATTTTGAAGTTCGCATCCCAATTGAAGTCTATTGCGGTTCGCGGACTTTTTCGCGAACCGAACTTTCCGCGGAGGTTCGCGAACCGAAAATCGGAAGTTCGCGACATCTCTAGTTATGACACCATTTAAATTTTGTCCCTATCACAATGTATGGCGCCAATATTTTATTTGGAAATAAAGGTGCATTTTTTCCGTTTTTGTGTCCATCACTATTTACAAAGCTTATAATTTAAAAAAATGTTCGTAGTATACACCCTTCAAATGCATATTTAAAAAGTTCAGACCCTTAGTTAACTATTTTTTTTTTGTTTTGTTTTTTTAATTGTAATTTTTTTTTTCCATTAAAAATTTTATTTGGGTAATATTTTGGTGTGGGAAATAAAGTTAATTTTTAATGTTATTATATGTGTAACTTGTAATGTAAAAAATATGTAGATGTAGTTTTACTATTTAGCCACCGTCAGTTTATTTTTTTCTCTTGGTGCTTCTCGATCCCCGGAAGCACAAGGAGGACGCGGAAAATTTTATTTGCAGAAAGACTGAAGCCTCTAGTAAGAGTGCTTCAGTTTTTCTGCTGGGTACAAGGATCGGTAATCAGGAACCATGTTCCCGTTCACTGATCCCAGAGCTACCAAGGGGCAGCACGGGGGAACGGGAGCGCGCCGAAGCGCGGCACCGCAGCAGAGCAGCCCACTGGAGGTGAGCATCACGTCCGGGCGTCAGAAATGGTTAAACAGGACAGACACAGAGCATAGTGTCTGAAGGCTGGGCGCGCGGGGAACTCCGGAGGACAGTCGGATCTTGGTGGCACGATAGTTTATTGCAGATACAGCAGGTGATCTATCTAGCATGCATCTATACACCCAGGTCTGAAGCTCTATATATGAGAAAGCCTGACTATCTTCACTTACTATCTACGCTCTTTTTTCCTCTTGCAGCTGTGTTAGCTGCCACACTAGGGATGCTCGTAGACCCCACACAGACCAGCACTATGATAATAGGTAAGGGGGAATTAAGGTAGGTTGCCGGAGGAAAAAGCTAAACCACTAGAAAACGCATCGGTAGTGGATGCATCGGTACTCCAACTTGCAAAACATGTAACACTTTCACTAGAGGATTCAGTTGCTTTTAAGGACCCTCTAGACAGGAAACTAGATTTAGACTTGAAGAAGATATATACAGGATGTGGAGGTGCATGTAAGCCGGCGATTGCCCTCATGTCAGTTGCAAAGTCAATCAGAGCATGGACGGACAATATACACCAAGGTCTGCTGTACGAAGTGAGTAAGGAAGAGTTGATTAATGCAGTAGAAGTTTTCAGAATATCAGTGGACTTTATAGGAGAAGCGGCTATAGATGTGATCCGGTCGTCGGCCAGGTGTATGTTGGTGTCAGTTACAGCGAAGAGAGCTCTGTGGCTAAGGTCGTGGGTGGCAGATCCGGCTTCCCGTCTTCTCTGGTGTAAAATTCCCTTTGATGGAAAATCCCTATTTGGGGAGAAGATGAATTCAGCAATCACCAGAGTGACAGGCGGGAAGTCGGGTCTCATCCCGCAGGACAAACGTCCCACAAGACAATTTTCATCAACTCAAGGTGGTCCTCCCACATCGAGATATCGCAACACCAGAAATTACAAACCTGGAAGAGGATACAGAAAAAACTGGCTAGTCAGCCAAACCAGTTACGCCAAGGGGAATAAGCAAAAGGCGACTACACCAATGTCATCAACAAAGAAGTCTTTTTGACATTTACAAAGTCCAGGAATGTCCAGTGGGAGCGAAATTAAAAAAATGTTGCTCAAGTATGGAAAGCTCACATTAAGTCACCGAGGGTGATAAGAACAGTCACTACGGGCCATTTTTGTACCTTTGCAAAAACTCCACCAGAAAAATTTCATAACAACAAGAATTCCTGTCCTACAGGAAAAACGGGATATACTAGAGACCTATTTACAAGGTCTAATACAGAAACAGGCAATAGTACCAGTGCCGGTCCAACAGAGGAAGAAGGGCTTCTGTTCAACCCTTTTCTTTGTGCTAAAAAAAAATGGGAGACTGGCGGCCGGTCTTGGATTTGAAAGATCTAAACTCGTATATTCAGTTGAAAAAACTCAAGATGGAGTCACTAAACACAAAAACGACTTCTTACTTGCCATCGATTTAGAGGACGCCTATCTGCACGTCCCTATACAAAAGTCCTTCCAAAATTACCTTTGTCTTGCAGTGGGGAAAAGACATTTTCAGTTTGTCTGCCCTCCCTTCGGGATTTGTACAGCACCCAGGACCTTTACAAAGGTGTTGATAAAAAGTCATTGCATTGGTAAGGCTACAGGCAGTGAGATGTCATCATTATTTAGATGATATAATACTGCTAGCAGACACAAAACTGGACATTTTAGCACACAGACAAGTACTATTACAGTCGCTGGAAAAGTTTGGCTGCTCATAAATTACCGAAAAAGCCAGCTGTCTCCTACAAAGGACTTGATTTATCTAGGAGCCAGATTTATAAAAAACGAGAACGCAGTTTGTCTGCCTTTGGAAAAGGTGCCAATTATAAAGCAGCGGGTATTACAGTTACTCTGTTCCCGTCAGACACCAGCCAGAGAGTGTATGAAAGTTCTAGGAACTATGGCAGTCACCATACCAATGATTCCATGGGCGCATTGAAGCATAAGAAAGTTTCAACTAGAAATCCTGCGGCAATGGAATGGGGACAATCTGTATCAGGCCATTCTGTTAACAACTTGAAACAGGATCTGAAATGGTGGCTTTCAGACAAGAACCTACTGAAGCCCGTTCAGTTGCAGCAGGAACAGCCGGTGATAATATCAACGGATGCCAGCACAACGGGATGGGGAGCTTCATGTACTCAGCAAATTGTACAAGTCCATTGGCCTCAGTTTATGAAGGTTTGGCCAGCAAACAGACTGGAATTAAGGGCAGCTTATTGTGCCCTGAGAGAATTTTGCCATCTAGTTCAAGACAGAGCAGTGAATCTCAGGATGGACAATACGACGGCGGTAGCGTATATCAGAAATCAGGGAGGAACGAAAAGTCGCATTCTTTAACAAGAAACAGAAGCGATATTCAAGTTTGCAATGCAACACCTAATATCTCTCTCAGCGATACATATTCCAGGAGTATAGAACATCATTCCAGACTATCTCAACAGGATACAGATCTCGAACAACGAGTGGGAGTTGGAACAGACAGCCTTCACCTAGATCTGTTCAAAGCTGGGAATGCCAGAGGTGGACTTGATGGCCACGAAAAACAACCGAAAATGTCATAGGTTCTACAGCCGTTATCCGGAGAAAGAGGCGGAGTAAGTGGATGCTCTAATAGCACCCTGGAACTTCCAATTAGCCTATGTGGTCCCACTGGTACCTCTAATACTAAGGCTATTAAGGAGGCTCAGAGTGGAACCAGTTACCTTGATAGCAAATTCTGCTGTGTTGGCCAAGAAGGCCTTGGTTCCCTATGGCAGTACCGGAGGAGGAGGAGGATGCTAAAAGATATAGGATGCTCGGACGTAGTTATCTCAACTTTACTTAAGGCAAGGAGAGTATCCACATATAATACCTACCACAGAATCTGGAAAGTTTTTGTGCAGTTTGCAATACAGCAAAGATTTGATCCTCTCAAATCCCTCTGTCTCTGAAGTCTTAGCCTTCCTACAAACAGGGGTAGATAAGGGAAGCAATTCACAATCACTTAAAACAGCAGTAGTATAGTTCCACCCCTCGAACAATGTCCTATACAATACACATACAATATGACGGGGTTTTAAATGAACAATCAGCGTTTATTCTTCAGTGTTCAAATTTCTTCTAGATTGAAGACAGGTACCACAAGAACCACATACAGAACTCCACATCAAAACATAGGACTGCCTGACACGTGTTTCACGGTCAAAGACCGCTTCCTCAGAGGCACCCAGTATATACACATATCTGTTAAAAAATGCACATATAATATCAATCATACAATCAATTACATACCAGCCGTGGTTATATGTGTGGATCAGGATACAGGCACAAAAAAAATCAAAATTGTATTTTACCAATTGTTGATTCATAGGTAAACTCGAAACGCAATCTGCAAAAATCGTAAGTATCCATAAAATCTCGGATATGTCCATAAATACTAAAAAGCACTAGAGCCCAATCACCATAAAGATCACAATTGTGATAATATTAATTTAAGAAAATAAATCCCATGCAGAGCACTATGAAATTGAAGGAAATATATCCTATACACAAAAAGGTATAACCCAGATACAGGATCCAGATATATGTGACCCGTCTATATAATACACAGCATAGTGCTGCATATTGAAAATCCCCAGAACATGTGAAAGTACAAAGTGGAGGAATAACCGCTGGGCAAGTATATATCAGCTCTATATAGATCTGGGCCCCACAAGACAGTTTGTGGGGGCAGTCCATACGCCATCACATAACACACATTGTCCAACAGCACTAAGGAAATGAGTGCAAATAGGTCCCAATCACCAATTACATATATAGAGTGACCCTCCAGTAGTAAGGTTATAGTGGTAAAACAAGCAGGAGATACCCATATACCTCATGCAGTAGCTATATGCTCTGATCATATAAATACCTGTAAGGAACAGTGAATCTGTTCTCCTAAACGAAACCCTGGACACTGGAGCGCATCCCTGGAAAATAGGTAACACCCAAAGTGCATCCACATGCCCATAAAGAAGAGAAAGGTGTCCAATCAGGAGGAACGTATGGCGAGGAGGGCGGAACATAACGGATGCATGCCGCCGTGGCCCGCACGCCAGGCTAAGTGGAACGCAGGCGGAAGCAGATCACTGCTATCCGGAAGTGTCGTACCGCGTGACGTAGCCAGTACGCATGCGTGTCCGCGTGTACGCACCTAGCGCACTAGGCTGACCTGCGCATTAGAGATGACACATCTCCTCTGTACAGGCGTATTACATTCTGGTGGCACGTACCAAAAGGGCCATAGAGCGCCATCTGCTGTCCTCAAAGGAGAAGACACCCGTGGAGAATAAGAAAAGAGGCTGAATATGGTGAAAAAATATTAATAGAAAGCACCACATAAATTATTGTGCCACTAGCACCGAGATCCAATACTTATAATATTCAAAGAGGTGCAAGTATATTAATGTATATGATAAACTATACAGAGAACCCCAACAAAAAGAGGGGGGGCCTACTGTGTCATATACACATAAATAGAGCCTGTCCCCGCAACACACATATACCGTACAAAGTAAATAGGTCACATTATATTGCAATATTTTTATATCACATGTACATGACTGTATTGCGACTAGTTTAACTTGATTCCCCAATGCTATCTGAACCGGGAAATTTTACAAGAACATTCTATACGATACAAAGTCATTAAGGCCAGGATGTTCTCCGGCCGCAAATTTCCATATCCACCTTGCTTCTATCTGATAGAGTTTTTTATCTATATTTCCTCCTCTAATATTCGGATGTACTCTATCTAAAACTGCAAATTTAATATATTTTTTATTTCCACCATGAGCTTCTATCAGGTGTTTGGCAATCGCCGATTTCTCACCTTTCTTACCAGTATCATAAAGGTGCTCATACATCATTTCCTTAGTGCTGTTGGACAATGTGTGTTATGTGATGGCGTATGGACTGCCCCCACAAACTGTCTTGTGGGGCCCAGATCTATATAGAGCTTATATATACTTGCCCAGCGGTTATTCCTCCACTTTGTACTTTCACATGTTCTGGGGATTTTCAATATGCAGCACTATGCTGTGTATTATATAGACAGGGGTCACATATATCTGGATCCTGTATCTGGGTTATACCATTTTGTGTATAAGATATATTTCCTTCAATTTCATAGTGCTCTGCATGGGATTTATTTTCTTAAATTCATATTATCACAACTGTGATCTTTATGGTGATTAGGCTCTAGTGCTTTTTAGTATTTATGGACATATCCGAGATTTCATGGATACTTACGATTTTTGCAGATTGCGTTTCGAGTTTACCTATGAATCAACAATTGGTAAGATACAATTTTGATTTTTTTGTGTGCCTGTATCCTGATCCACACATATAACCATGGCTGGTATGTAATTGATTGTATGATTGATATTATATGTGCATTTTTTAACAGATATGTGTATATACTGGGTGCCTCTGAGGAAGCGGTCTTTGACCGTGAAACACGTGTCAGGCAGTCCTATGTTTTGATGTGGAGTTCTGTATGTGGTTCTTGTGGTACCTGTCTGCAATATAGAAGAAATTTGAACACTGAAGAATAAACGCTGATTGTTCATTTAAAACCCCGTCATATTGTATGTGTATTGTATAGGGGTAGATAAGGGACCAGGGCTTCATTAAATAAAGGTTCAAATATCGGCAATCTCAGCAATTTCAGATAGAAGGTGGGCTTTAAATCCATTAATAAAGCAATTTGTGATGGTGGTACTAAAGTTGAAACCTCCAATTAAACCCGTCTTTGCGACATGGGATCTTCCCTTAGTGTTGGATTACGTAGCAAAACCACCTTCCGATCCAGTGGAAGAGTGTTCAATACAGAACTTAACCTTAAAGACTGCCTTTTTGGTAGCAATCTCGTCAGCACGCAAAGTGTCGGAGCTACAAGCTCTTAGCTATAGAGAACCTTTCCTTCATGACAGAGTGCAACTTAGACCCGTACAAAGTTTTTTACCGAAAGTGGCTTCATTATACCATCTGAATCAAGACTGGTCTTTACCAAACTTCACGCAGGAACATTCTTCAACTTTACAGTCGTTGGATGTAGCTCGTTCACTTAAAGAAAACCTGAACTGAAAATTAAAAGTCAAAATAAGCATACACAAGTCATACTTACCTTCCACGTAGTCTACTCCTCAGTGTCTTTCTCCTATCCCGCATCCTGTTTGTTCACTGTGATCAAGGGAATTTTCCATCCTCCATTTTGAAAATGGCCATTACCCATAACAGATTTCTGGTCAGCACACAGTTAAACGGTAACATCGCCCACTTGAGGCATAGGGAAACATGGACATTACTTGGTACATCAGTTTTCCTTTCAGCTATAACTGACAGCAACTGATATATTTCAGATCTGACAAAATATTGTCAGAACTGGAAGGGATTATTATCAGAAGAAAATGGTTAGCTTCTGAAAGGAACTGATGGCAAGGTAACCAGGCTGAGGCCACTACAAGACAGCAGAGACTTTTCCAGGGTCCACAGAGAGACCAGAGGTCGAAATAATGTACGCCAAAAAGGCGACAGAGGTCACTTCGAAAATGCATTTCTCCAATTTAGCATACAACAGATTCTGTCTCAATTTGCGTAACACAAACCTAACATGTTTCCTATGCTCTGAGAGGTTGGATGAGAAAATCAGTATATCGTCTAGATACACCAAGACGAATCTGCCCAAAACCTCCCTGAACACCTTGTTAATCAGCTCCTGGAAGACGGCCGGGGCGTTACACAACCCGAAGGGCATCACTAGGTACTCGTAATGCCCGTCGGTCGTGTTAAAGGCCGTCTTCCATTCATCACCGTCCCTGATACGCACAAGATTGTATGCACCCCTCAAATCCAGTTTCGAGAAAATGTTAGCATTTGTGACCTGAGTAAACAGATCGTTAATCAAAGGCAAAGGATAGCGATTTTTCACTGTAATTTTATTTAAGCCCCGATAATCAATGCAGGGACGGAGGCATCCATCCTTTTTCACGAAAAAGAATCCTGCCCCTGCTGGTGACTGAGAGGGGCGAATAAAACCTTTGGCCAAATTTTCTCAAATGTATTCTTGCATAGCCAATTTCTCTGGCCCAGACAAATTATAGAGATGACCTCTAGGGGGCATACAACCAGACCTGAGATCAATGGGACAATCAAATGGACGGTGGGGAGGAAGTTTATCTGCTGACTTGGGACAAAACACGTCAGCAAATTCTAAATATTGACTTGGCAAACCTTCCACCTGAATCTTGGTGTTACCCATGGTTACCTTCGCTAAACAATGATGATGGCAATGGGTAGACCAGCTCGTTAGCTGACCTGAAGCCCAATTGATCTGAGGGGAATGAAGTTGTAACCATGGCATGCCAAGAATGATCGTGGAAGTTGTCATTCGCAGAACCAAAAATTGTAAACTCTCTCTATGTAACACCCCCACTGTGACCCTTAACTCTGGGGTCTGAGATAGAGGGTATTTATTCTGCAGAGGAGAGTCGTCTACTGCAGTGACCTGAATCTGTTGATTCAAAGGAGACATCGGAATCCCCAAATTTTTTGCAAATTCATAATCCATAAAGTTAGCTGCTGAACCTAGAAAGGCTTCAGTAGCAACTGTTTGATCCTGCCATGATATGGAACAAGGGAGGAGTAATCGTTCATTGTTTAGAGGTAAGGACTGCACGCCTAGGGTATTACCTCCGACTACTCCTAGGCGGCAGCGTTTCCCGACTTTTTGGGACAATTCTGCACTCTGTGACCCTCCTCTGCACAGTATAGACAAAGATGTTCTGTTTTTCTGCGATTCTGCTCCACCCGGGAAAATTTTGACCGACCAATCTGCATTGGCTCTGGCGGGTGAGGTGAAGCGGGTGGAGGAGAGGCGTAGGAAACGTATCTCACGTTGTTCCTACCCCGAGTCTGCCTCTGGTAGCGTAACCGATGATCACCCCTGACTGCTAATGAAATGGCCTCATCAATAGACTTCGGCTCAGGATGTCCCAACATTAGATCAGAGACTGCGTCTGACAACCCTGACAAAAAACAGTCCAGAAGTGCAAATGACCCCCATCTAGTGGATACTGCCCATTTCCTGAACTCAGCTGTGTAAATTTCAACCGGATCCTTGCCTTGCCGTAAGGTCTTGAGCTTCCGCTCAGCAGTCGAGGCAATGTCCGGATCATCATAAATTATAGCCATCGCTTTAAAAATTCCTCAACTGAAGTTAGGGCCTCATGCCCTGTCTGGAAACCATATGCCCAGGTCTGGGAATCCCCTGACAGCAGAGTCTTAATAAAGGTAATGCTCTGTGTCACGGTTCCAGACGAATTAGGCCTTAACTCAAAGTATGACCACACTCGATTTTTTACATTTTGAAAGTCAGATCTGTGACCAGAAAACTTTTCGGGCACAGGCATACGTAAGTCTGTACCTGGAGGAGATCGCACTGTATGTACAGCCGTCTGAAGGACTTGTATAGACCCAGACAAAGCGTTGATCTGGGTCTGATGACTGTCCAGCACTCGGATGAAATCTTCCACCGAGGTGGTGAGTGCATCAAGACGGCTGCCAAGTGCGTCCATTTTGTTTTTATGGTCTGCCGTTCTGTAACGATCGGTGTCAGCACACAGAGAGAATCTGATTATTGGTGATCTGCAGTATCACCAAGAATACAGATATATACCCGATTATTGATGATCTGCAGAATCACCAATAATACAGATATATGACTAACCTCTGGACCCCTATAAAGTGTGAGTGTTTGGTGCAACAGTAATAACTTTGAGTGAGACCACCCGAGGAGCAGGTGGTCCTTGATAGTATGAGACTTGTCTCCCACAGGGAAGTTTGGAGACCTTCCACCAGCCTGAGATTTCCAAAAGGGGAGAAGCCCAGGCTGACTAGCAGAAAGGCCTAGTAGCTTAGTGACACCTAGAAGGCGGGTGTCACAAGCAGGACTGGAACTAATCACTCCAAGGAGAGGGATTGTTCGCTAGGTCGGACAGGCCAGGTCGGCAACACACGGACAGATAAAGTACAGAGACAGAAAGCTGATTCGGTAACCAGGAGCAGGCAGGGTTGGCAACAGGTAATCAGATATGCGTAGGTACCGAATCAGTAACAGTAGTAATCTGGCTCAGTGTGAATTCCCAGGTCCTCCTGGTTCTAACACACTGTGGGATCTGATTATGGTCTGAGTGCTTTCACGTAAGTGTTCGCAACGGCAGACAACCTGAGACTGGCCAGCAGTAACTATATATAGAGCGGCGCTCTCCAGCGCCACCCATCGCTGATCAACCAATAAGCACTCGCTCTGAGATCAGCTGACCAACCTGGTCAGCTGATCCCTCCTCATTTGCCATAAAGGTTCTGCCTCTCAGCGCGCGCGTATTCCTCAATCTGTGTGCACTAACAGACCCAGCCACACCAGACGCACGCTGCCGCGTGCAAACCACCGAGCCAGACGCGGAACCAGCTGCCTCGCCGCCAGTCGCGGGCCGGCTTTTCCGCAATCTCTTACAGCAGCATTTTAATTCAGAAACACTGCTGCTCAGCAAAACTTTGCATAGAGTCCCCCTCCTTTACTATAAAGTAATGTCCTAGTTACCATACATATGACATAGATTAGATTGTGAGTTCCTCTGAGGACAGTCAGTGACATGATTATATGTATGTAATGATCCGCCCGGCTGCCTGCGCAGGCAGGTAGCCTTTTGACCACTGTTCAGGTCTGCATTCTGCAGGTCTCTGGAAGAGAGACCTTTTGTCAGTTTTGCAGCTTGCTGCTGCTGAGGAATTTGCATACGTTTGTCATGCAAATTGCCTAGCCACATCCTTTGTAGGCTTGCTCTATATATACCATGTGATATCACAGATCTTAGCTGGTCATAAGGGTTAGTCCTGTGAAACACTCCTGGAGTGTCAGCCTTGCTCATTGTTTAAAGATTAGCTTAGAGTAATTCCTGGGACTGCACTAGGCAGATTCCCTAGTGCAGTTAGGATTGCATATCTGTTTTGTTTGTCTGTTGCGATTGTTCTGTCCCAGCGGTGGTCGACAGGAAGTCGTTCTGATCTTTGTTCTTGGAGTATAGCTGGAGCAGCGGTTGCTACCAGCTATCTCATCTATTCTGTCCTGCCTGGATCGCACTCGCCTTGCGCTAGTGCTGTGGATCCGTCTCGCTCACTTATTCCTGTTTTCGTGTATCTGTCTTGTCTGCTACGAACGCTTGCTGGAGGCTCGGTGAGGTACCGTTAGGCAAGCGCTCGCGTCCTCTGTTTCATGTTTGTTTGTCGGTGGTTAGTTAGGCGTGCTTGTCTCTGTTGTGCTTATCACGCGGAGACCGCGCATAAACGCGTGCACTGTTGCGAATGAGTGCGGTGTTCGCGTTTAGTTAGCGTTTGTTATTTTCCTTATCATTCTCATTGTATGATTTGCTGTGCCTTTGCTACACTCGTGCTCTGCCTTGCTGTAGCCTTGTGTCACCTCTGACAATCGCCTCTCTCGCGATTGCGTTCCCACTTCATATCTGCTGTTGTGTGTGCACCGTCGCAGGTTGGCGACTAGTTTGGTGCACACACATACAATCTGTCTCTGTGCTCATTCTCAATCGCTTCTCTTGCGATTGCGTTTCTTCCCTTCGTACAATTCCTGTCTGGCGTCTGTGGTAGGGCAGAGGATCTGTTCCTCTGCACTCCACAGCTCCATCTGCCGACAGGAATTTCCCTCTACAGGTGCGTTGCACCTTGTGCTGGGTTCCCTCAAATTATACGCTTGTGGAGGATTTCCGCAGTGTCAGCGCACGCCCTGTGCGCTGATCACGGAGAGAATTCCCCAATCGTTACAATGTACTCTATAAAGTGCTGCAGAAGATGACAGTGCTATATAAATACATAATAATATGGTGGGACATTAGACTATGCCTATGGTAGTGTAACGATCGGTGTAACACAGAGAGAATCTGATTACCGGTGATCTGCAGTATCACTGGGAATACAGATATATACCAGATTATAGATGATCTGCAGTATCACCGATAATCCGATATACCCGCTAACTTCTGGACACCTGAGTAGAGTGAGGGTGTTTGGTGCAAACAGTAATATTTAGAGGACTGGGCCTCAGAGCAGTAAGGAGTACTGCCTAATTCCTTCTTTACTCTCCCGAAGGGAGGAGTCAGGCTGAGAGAAGGAACGACAGAACGAGAGTGACACTCAAGAGGGAGTGTCACTATCAGGACTGGGAACCGCCTCTAACAGTAAGGTCGGTTCTCGAGGTTGGACAAGCCAGGTCGTAAACACACGGACAGATTCAGAAGGCAGAGGCGAAGTCTAAAGTACAGGCAGGGTTCGGCAACTGGGTATCAGAAATATCGAGGTACAAAATCAGAAGGCAGATGCAGAGTCTAAGGACGAGCCGGGATTCGGCAACAGAGTATCAGAATGACAAAGTACAGGATCAGAGTTCAGGAAAATGGTCAGGCAGGCAGAAGGTCATAACAGATAATAACAATCAAACTAGTACTTTACACTATCAACAAATCTAGCTAAGAGTAGGATTACAGCTCCAGCTGGTCCCGGCACACTTTCGGATCTGACTCAGGTCTGCGTGCTACCACGTAGTGATCGCAACGCCAGACAACCAGCACCTGAACAGCCAGCAGTATATATACACAGCCACTCTCCAGCACCTCCCTAAGTGCTGGACCAATGAGAGGACTCAGAATTGTCAGCTGACCTACCTCTGGCTGTTATATAAGCTTTGCCTCTGTGCGCGCGCGCGTGTCACTCTGAATCCTGGTGGACTATCAGTCCCAGCCACACCAGTACTGTCCTGCAATGTGTCCAGTGAACAGAGCGTGGGAGCCGCCGCACCGCTTACTACACCAGCGGCGGCTTCCCCACGCTCAACCCCCCTGTCAGGGATACTGCCATGCGGCAAGTTCGCCGCCTCCAATGCGGATTCCACCGCTCTGCCTATGCGGCATGCGGCGGTTTTTCCGCGTTGTGATGCCATGCTGGACGCGGAAACAGCCGCCTCACCCTGAGAAGCGGCGGCTTTTCCGCGTTTCCTCACAGTACCCTACCTCCGAGGAGTGGACTCCGGACAACTCCTACCAGGTTTCTCGGGATGTAAGGCGTGAAACTCCTTCCTTAACTCATCTGCATGCATGCGAGTCCCCGGTACCCATTGTCTCTCCTCAATGCCATACCCTTTCCAATGTACCAGATACTGTACCGAGTTCTGGACAATGCGTGAGTCCAAAATTTTCTCTATTTCAAACTCGGGTTGACTATCCACCATGACAGGAGGAGGGGGAGTAGAGCCCACATGGACTGCTGGTTTGAGCAGGGATACGTGAAATGACCTTACCCCACGCATGCTGGCGGGCAGGTCAACGGTATAAGTAACGTTGTTAATCTTTTTCGCCACTGGAAACGGACCGACAAACCTGGGGCCCAATTTGTCTGAGGGCTGTTTCAGGGTCAAATGACGTGTTGATACCCAAACCAAGTCTCCTGGTTGGAATCTCCACTCCACCGAACGTCTTTTGTCATCTTGCCCCTTCTGACTCAAAAACGCCTTTTGCAAGCTATCTTTCACTGTCCGCCAAATGTCTTTAAAAGACCTTTGCCAGGCCTCCAGAGCTGGAAACAGGGTGGAGGCCACCGGCAATGGTGAGAATTTGGGCAATCTTCCAGACACTACCTGGAACGGAAAAAACCCGGTGGAAGAATTTTTCAAATTATTTTGTGCGAATTCCGCAAAGGGCAGAAATTTGACCCAGTCGTTCTGCGCCTCTGCAACGTAGCATCTCAAAAACTGCTCCAAAGACTGGTTGACCCTCTCCGTCTGCCCATTGGTCTGTGGGTGGTAGCCCGATGAAAACGACAGCTTCATGCCCATTTGATGGCAGAATGCCCTCCAGAATCTAGATACGAATTGGACTCCCCGATCGGACACTATGTCTTCCGGAATGCCGTGCAGCCGGAACACGTGTAAGATAAACAAGTCGGCCAATTCCTGGGCCGAGGGGAGTCCTTTCAAGGGCACAAAATGGGCCATCTTGCTGAAGCGGTCGACTACCACTCAAATGACCGACATGCCCTCTGACCTGGGAAGCTCACCCGCAAAATCCATGGACAAGTGGGTCCATGGTTCACTCGGGGTGGGTAAAGGCTGCAACGTACCTACAGGTGCCAGACGGGAGGGTTTGCTTTTAGCACATACCGCACATTCCCTAACAAATTCTTTGCAGTCTGCTGCCAGAGAAGGCCACCAAGCACACCTGGCTACAAGATCTTGCGTTCTAGACGCCCCAGGATGTCCCGCATTCTTGTGTGAATGGAACATCTGTAGCACCCGGAGACGAAATGGCAGAGGCACAAATAACACCCCCTCAGGTTTCCCCCCAGGGACATCCTGCTGAAAGGGATTTAAGGTCTCCGTCCAGTCTTCCCAGGTCTCTGTGGCTGCTAACACTAAGCTCTGCGGGATGATGGACTCAGGAGCGGGGGGCTGTGCTGTCTCTGGTTCGAAACATCTGGACAGGGCATCTGCCTTGATATTTTTGCTGCCTGGAGTGTACGTGATTATGAATCTAAATCTCGTAAAAAATAAAGACCAACGGGCCTGTCGGGGACTCAGCCTCTTAGCCCCCTCGATGTATTCTAAATTCTTGTGATCAGTGTAGACCGTGATCGTATGTTCTGCCCCTTCTAACCAATGGCGCCATTCTTCAAACGCCAACTTAATGGCCATAAGTTCCCGGTTGCCTATATCGTAGTTCCTTTCTGCCGGTGAAAACCTACGGGAAAAATAAGCGCATTGACGTAATCTGCCCTGCAACCCTGACCGTTGAGACAGCACCGCCCCCACCCCCACCTCCGAGGCATCAACCTCCACAATAAAAGGGTAAGACGTATCTGCATGTCTCAAAATAGGTGCTGAACAAAACAATTTTTTCAGATGAGAAAAAGCTGCCACAGCCTCAGGAGACCAGTGGTTGGTATCTGCCCCCTTTTTTGTGAGACTGGTAAGGGGGGGCAATTATTGTGGAGTACCCCTTTATGAACCTCCTATAGTAGTTCGCAAAGCCCAAAAATCTTTGCAGAGCTTTCAACCCCACTGGCTGTGGCCACTCTAAGACAGCTGTGACCTTGGCAGGATCCATCGACAGGCCCAAGGTGGAAATTACATACCCCAAAAACGTGACGGTGGTCACCTCAAAAATACACTTCTCCACCTTGGCATAAAGCATATTTAGTCTTAATTTGTCCAACACAAATTTAACATGGATCCTGTGCTCAGAGAGGTTGTTGGAATAGATCAGTATATCGTCGAGGTATACCAGCACAAATCTACCCAACACCTCCCTGAAAACCTCATTGATTAATTCTTGGAAGACGGCTGGCGCATTGCACAACCAGAAGGGCATCACTAAGTACTCGTAATGCCCGTCGGGTGTGTTGAAGGCCGTCTTCCATTCATCGCCCTTTCTAATGCGGATCAGGTTGTATGCACCCCTCAGATCTAGCTTTGAGAAGATCTTAGCGTTAGTGACCTGTGTGAACAAATCGTCTATCAATGGTAGCGGATAACGATTCTTCACCGTGATTTTATTCAGGCCTCGGTAATCGATGCAAGGTCGAAGACCTCCGTCTTTTTTTTTTAGCAAAAGGAAACCGGCCCCCGCAGGCGACCGGGAGGGGCGAATGAACCCTTTGGCTAGATTGTCACGGATGTACTCCTGCATAGCCACTTTCTCTGGTCCAGACAAATTATACAGGTGACCTCGGGGGGGCATACAACCGGCACGGAGATCGATGGGGCAATCGAAAGGGCGATGAGGAGGTAACTTATCAGCAGCCTTGGGACAGAATACATCCGAGAATTCAGAGTATTGCTCGGGAACCTCCTCCACTTGAATCTTGGTCTGACCTAATGTCACTTTCCCTAGACACTGCTGGGAACAGAAGTCTGACCAACTGGTTAATTGTCCTGCAGTCCAACTAATCTGTGGCGAATGAAGCTGCAGCAAGGGCATACCCAAGACAATTGTGGAGGTGGTCATGTGTAAAACAAAAAAAAACTTAATCTCTCCCTATGCAGTACCCCAATAGTGACTTCCACCTCTGGTGTCTGAGACAGCGGACGATCCCTTTGTAGCGGGGAGTCGTCCACGGCAGTAACCTGGATAGGTGGTTCTACTGGGGTGAGCGGAATGCCCAACTTCACTGCAAACTCGGAACTCATAAAATTAGCCGCTGAGCCTGAATCAACAAAGGCCTCTGTGGCTTCAGATTTGTCCCTCCATGTAATCGTACATGGAAGGAGCAAACGTTTTTCTTTTAGGGGTATGAGACGGGCGCCTAGGGTGTTACCCCTTACAACTCCTAGGCGGTAGCGTTTCTCGGCTTATTAGGACAGTTTCGTACCCTATGCCCCCCCCCCCCCCTCAGCGCAATACAGGCACAACTGTTCCGTCATCCTCCGTCTTCGCTCCACCTGGGACAATTTTGATCGACCTATCTGCATAGGCTCGGGTGGAGATAAAACTGGAGCAGATGAGACTGAGAAAGGTGATGCTACCTGAGGTGTAGCGTAAGACACTAATCTGTCGCGATGACTACCCCTGGTCTGTTTTTGGTAGCGCAGCCTGCGGTCAATTCGGATGGCCGCTGAGATGGCCTCATCGACTGTTCTGGGCTCGGGCTGACTTACCATCAGATCAGAGACCTCATCGGACAGCCCTGACAAAAAACAATCTAGCAGGGCGTAAGTGTCCCACCTGGCCGTAACTGACCACCTCTTAAATTCGGCCGCGTAATCTTCGACCGGACCCTTGCCTTGACGTAAAAGCTTGAGCTTCCGCTCAGAAGTCGAGGCAAGGTCTGGGTCGTCGTAAATTACCGCCATGGCTTTAAAGAATTCCTCCACAGAGGTAAGGGCTAAGTCACCGGCAGGCAAATTGTACGCCCAGGTCTGGGAGTCACCAGATAGCAAGGTTTTAATAAATATGACCCGTTGGGTCTCAGTCCCCGAGGATCGGGGTCTCAACTCAAAATACGATAACACTCTACTCTTAAAATTCCGAAAGTCAGACTTGTGGCCGGAAAATTTATCAGGTACGGGCATACGTATGTCATCACTAAGAGGGGATCGCACTGAATCAACTGACGTCTGGAGGGTTCGCACAGAGCCTGATAGGGCATCAATTAATGCTTTGTGCTGGCCCAGTGCTTGATGGATGTTATCCACCGAAGTGGCAAGCACACCCAGAGGGTCAGCGCGTGCGTCCATCTGTCTTTTGGTCTGGCGTTCTGTAACGATCGGTGTAACACAGAGAGAATCTGATTACCGGTGATCTGCAGTATCACTGGGAATACAGATATATACCAGATTTTAGATGATCTGCAGTATCACCGATAATCCGATATACCCGCTAACTTCTGGACACCTGAGTAGAGTGAGGGTGTTTGGTGCAAACAGTAATATTTAGAGGACTGGGCCTCAGCAGTAAGGAGTACTGCCTAATTCCTTCTGGACTCTCCCAAAGGGAGGAGTCAGGCTGAGAGAAGGAACGACAGAACGAGAGTGACACTCAAGAGGGAGTGTCACTATCAGGACTGGGAACCGCCTCTAACAGTAAGGTCGGTTCTCGAGGTCGGACAAGCCAGGTCGTAAACACATGGACAGATAAAGTACAGATTCAGAAGGCAGAGGCGAAGTCTAAAGTACAGGCAGGGTTCGGCAACTGGGTATCAGAAATATCGAGGTACAAAATCAGAAGGCAGATGCAGTGTCTAAGGACGAGCCGGGATTCGGCAACAGAGTATCAGAATGACAAAGTACAGGATCAGAGTTCAGGAGAATGGTCAGGCAGGCAGAAGGTCATAACAGATAATCACAATCAAACTCGTACTTTAAACTATCAACAAATCTAGCTAAGTGTAGGATTACAGCTCCAGCTGGTCCCGGCACACTTTCGGATCTGACTCAGGTCTGCGTGCTACCACGTAGTGATCGCAACGCCAGACAACCAGCAACTGAACAGCCAGCAGTATATATACACAGCCACTCTCCAGCACCTCCCTAAGTGCTGGACCAATGAGAGGACTCAGAATTGTCAGCTGACCTACCTCTGGCTGCTATATAAGCTTTGCCTCTATGCGCGCGCGTGTCACTCTGAATCCTGGTGGACTATCAGTCCCAGCCACACCAGTACTGTCCTGCAATGTGTCCAGTGAACCGAGCGTGGGAGCCGCCGCACCGCTTACTACACCAGCGGCGGCTTCCCCACGCTCAACCACCCTGTCAGGGATACTGCCATGCGGCAAGTTCGCCGCCTCCAATGCGGATTCCGCTGCTCTGCCTATGCGGCATGCGGCGGTTTTTCCGCGTTGTGATGCCATGCTGGACGCGGAAACAGCCGCCTCACCCTGAGAAGCGGCGGCTTTTCTGCGTTTCCTCACAGGTAGGGATTAGATTGTGATCTCCTCTCAGGACAGTCAGAGACATGACTATGTACTCCGTAAAGTGCTGTAAAAGAGGTCAATGCTATATAGAGATGGCTCGAACCTCAGTTTTTGGGTCCGCGGATCGCAAATGCGAACTTCTGCAAAAGTCTGCGAACCGGCGAACCGCAATAAACTTCAATGGGCAGGCGAACTTTAAAAACGAAAGGGCAGAAATCACATCGCATTGCTAAATTGGAGCCATAAAGTGCTTTAAAACATCTTGCGTGTGTATACATCAATCAGGTAGTGTAAGTAGTGTACTGCTTCATACTGACAGACCAAACCCATTGTTTAATGCACTTCCGCAAACAGCCGCAAAGGCTGTTTATATTTGTAAGCTGCTTTTATTAATGTGTGCATATTATTAGTGTTTGTGTTTTGCGATCAGGTGCCTTCGCAAAGCAGTTGTCTCTAGTTGGGTGTTGGGCTTCCCATGACTCAGTTTCTTTTGGAAGAGGTTGCAGATGGCATTGCTGGTATCAGAGGCACACAAACAAACAAAAAATGCCACACTGGTGAGCTTTGGAATGTCGGCATTCGGGTGGTGGCAACAGCAAGCCTTTGAATGGTGTGTGTTGGCTGGATGACCCCAAGTGTATCACTAAATGCATCATGTGTGAATAACTCATCTGACACATCAAGTGGAGCAGCTGGGTTGCTAGTGGTAGTAGTGTTAAGTTTTTGTGTGAAACCAGAAGCTGAGCAGGAGGAGGATGGTGCGTCACGGAGGTTCTGTGCGGAAGCTGTAGAAGATGTGATGCGCTATTTAAGCCAGTCAACCACGTCCTCAGAATCTTGAGAGTTGAGGGTACGTGCCTTCTGAACACTGTACTTTGGTAGAGGGCCGCACAATCTCGAAAATACCTGCAGGATCGCTTGACGGATCGGTCAAATCCAGTCTTATAAGCTGAACGACCGACTGTACACACGCACGATTTGACATCCAAACGACCGGACGTTCAAACGTCCAAATGACCGGTCGTTTGCAAAAAGCCGACGTGTGTACGAGCCTTTACTCTCCTGGCAATAAAAGCAATTATGCAAAGAAAGAAAGAAGAAAGACTGAAGCTAGCTAAAAGCATGCCAGAGACTCTGTTTGCTGACTATTCCTCTAACCCTAGAGTAAGAACAAACCTGATATTCTTTACACAGGATACTCAAGCCTGGCATACTGCCATTTGTGAAAAATTTGTGAAAAAAACATTACAGAACAAGTGACACCCATGCTAACCTAGAAATAAAAAACACATACATAAGTAGACAAATACTAGTTCTACTTACATAACAAATATATTGTGTTATCCAGGTAATGATTCCTGTGAATTTTATAAAGGAAAAGCAGAAAATCCTATTCTAGGCAGTTGCCATCTTGCTAAGCTAACACTGACATCATATCCTCCATGACTCTTGTTCCCCCCCCCCTCCATTCTCTAGCTCATTGTGTATTCATTAGCTGTCCTCCTCCCAGAGTCTTTAGACACTCCCACTGAGGTGTATACAAGGAACTGCACTGTATTTTTTTTCTTTTCAACTTCAATCGCTGAGTCACCTCAGCCTTGCTTGTAAACACAAGTGAGCAGAGGATCATGTTTCAGATAGGCTAGGCAGGGAAATAAATGGAAGAGGAGGCATATATTATGGATAAAAAGAACCCCCAGCATTCAACAGTTTGGCACTGACTATTAAAGGGCCAGTGCTCCTTAAGTATGTGATGACTCCAAATCATGACAGCAGAAAAAGTTTTGCAAGTTTTGAATGCAGGATTAACATCTTTATCACTTAATACACTCAGACCAGTTGCTGTTGAAATTTGATTTTTATTGTGACAATACCGCTTAAAAAAAATGGTATCAAGCATGAGGAGACAAATCAGAATAATGACAATAATAATAATAAAAGACAAGGAGGTCCCAGAGATTACTACACTTACAGTAACTGTACATCACAATGGCCGTGTCTTGATCCAGGGGACAGAACATTACTTAAATATATTTGAAAAGCTTTATCCTGATATTGAAAAACCTGCAATTAACTTTAAAGAAAACCAGACAAACTCTGTCAACACAAACAATGGTCCTAAACCATCTGTAAAGACTGTTCCCAGAGATAAGGCTGAGGACCAAACTTTAACACAGCAGAAACAGCCCCCCTCCAGAGAAGACAAGGCACCAGGCCCCTCACACACCTCCCTGGAGACTCTCAGAGACTGTCCCAATTAGAAAGCGACTTCACTCTTTTTAGGGAAGAAACTAAAAGCAGCCAAGGTGAGAAAAATGCAAATGATCAACTGAGAGAAGAAATAGCCAGGATGAAATCTGAGTACACTGCAGCCTTGAATGATATCAACATTTCTCTACAAAAACTACAGGAGGAGAACTCACAACTTAAGGAGGAGATCATGAAAATAGAAATATTAAAACAGCCGCAAATGTTAGAGTAGACAACAAAAAGCACAAAGGCCCCCACAAAACCTGTGCTGACCAAAGACAGCGCTCCATACAACACACAGGATGCAATAAACACCCAAGAGACCAATGACAGTCATAGCCATCCAGACCCCTCCCCAAATACGGCCAACACAGCCTCACCCAACAACCCACAGCCCAAGCCTAAACAACAAGCAAATGGCTCATCTAAACTGCCCAGCCCTGACATTATGTTGGTTATAAACTTAAATGGAAAATACCTGGACACAAAGAGAATCTTTCCAGGGATGCATGTCATCAAAATCTACATTTCAACTATTGAACAAGCAACAGGGGTCATTAATAAGCCTTATTTCACTGACCCAAAACATCTCATCCTGCACATTGGCACCAATGACATTAAACAAGAAAACACCACAGACCAAGAAACCATCACATACAAATTGTCACAAATGGTTAAAAGGGCACAATTCCCCAGCACAAAGATTATTCTCTCTTCCCTGCTCCCAAGACAAGACATCCCTCACCAGACAATTAAACAAATCAATGCAGAGCTGGCCTCCCATCTCAGATACTTACCAGATATACAACTGGCACAGCACACCACAATCACAACCCACCATCTGTACAACAAGCACCTTAAAAAACAAGGAGTCAGCCACCTGGCAAAGGAACTAAAGAACATGGTGCTAAATAGACCCCAGAGACTCCAAGAAAGCCCTAAGCCAACAATCAGACAGCAAACCACAATGTCCCAACACCAGAGGCACTCGCAAGACTATTCAACCTCATACTGAGTGCGGGCTCCTTTCCTCAGCATGGCAAACATGTAGGAAACCACCTGCCCCACAATGGCAACACAGAACAACAAAGGGTAGCATCATGGCGGAAATCAGTACTTTGCTAATCAACTTACATAGCATATTGAGGTGACACACACAATAGTGTCCACCCTCCCCCCAAAAACACTGCCAAAATCCAAGAAATGCTGACAAACTTTTATACCAACCTATATGAACCAAACCAACAAGGTGTCAACCATGCAGTGAAGGACTTCAGTAAAAATGTATAAACCATGGCAGTACTCCCTGGCCTCAAGCAGACCAACTTTAAGAGCTCCACAAATAAACAGTCCCAAAAATGGTTTGACAGTGAATGCAAGGCTCTACGTAATTCTCTAAGGGCAGCCTCTAACCAAAAGCACAGAGACCCCAACAAACGAGACCTAAGGGAAGCCCATGACCACCTACAGAGGCAATACAAAGACACCCTTAGGCGGATAAAAAACATATCTCCCACAAACTCCAGAAGCTGGAGGACTACCTCCAAGACAACTCATTCTGGGAGACTTGAAACCATATCGGCACAAAGCCCAAGAAAAGCTCTCTTCACATCCAAAATGGCCACATCTGGCTCCACTACTTCAGGGACCTCTAAAAAGTCATCCCTAAAAATGCCCAAACCCTGGAATAGAAACAAATAGCTGCAAAACTGAACAACATGGAGGAGACCATGAAGAACTTTCAAAACCCTCTGGATACACCAATCACGGTTCAGGAAATAAGAGAAAGAACAAAGCTGATAAAATTTAAGAAGGTCACTGGTACCGATGGCATCCTGCCAGAGATGATCAAATACAGCCCCCAAACATACATGAGGCACTCGCAAGACTATTCAACCTCATACTGAGTGCGGGCTCCTTTCCTCAGGCCTGGAGCGAAGGCCTCATAACAGCCATCTACAAGAATGGGAATCTGGGGCCCGGTCACCTACCCTGACCAATCAAAATGGGACTCCAGCCCAACAGAAATCTTCCATCTAGAGTTCTGCAAGTACAGTATCTTCTCCAAGTCCATCGCAGCACTTCGAACTCAGCTTGCCGGGCAGAGCTAGGCAGATTTCCACTATGGCCGACTATCCAGCAGAGGGTGCTCTCATACTGGGTGTATATACAGAGCAGCAGCCCCAGCACTTACCACCATAAAGCCTCACTGAGCCAGGGGGATGAGGCCATACCATGCACTGTGAAACAAAGCGTCAGCAGCCAGTCCAGCCAAGACCACCAAAACAGCCTGACAAAAGCCCAAATAAAAGGGACGATAGAAAGCTGCAAGGACTGTTACCTAGAGGAATGGAGAAGTGACATAAAGAAATCCCAGAAACTCACCGTCTACCAATCACTGCAGTGAGAGTACACAATGGCCCTGTATCTGGAGAGGCTACACCACCAAAAAGACAGACAGACCTTGAGCCTGTACCGTCTGAGCGCCCACAACCTGGAAGTAATGACAGGGCAACACAGACAGACGTGGAAGCCCTGGGAGGAGAGACTGCGCAGGCAATGTGACCAGGGGGTCCTGGAGGATGAGGCCCACTTCCTGCTTCACTGCAGCAAATATAAACCGTTGAGGGCCGCCCACTTCCAGAGACTCTCCACCCACATCCCAGATTTCACCTCCACATATGAGGAGAGGAAACTCTACATCCTACTGGGGGAAGAGGAAAAAAATCTGTGCAAATAGCTGCCCGATACATCACTGCCTGCCACTAACTGAGAGGAACATGATACCACATGGACTGTATACCCCCTATACTCCCCTCCCCTATGGACTGTATATCTATACCCCCTCCCCTATGGACTGTATATCTCATCCCCCATACCATCCCTTACATCCTCCACACTCATATGAACTGTATACCTATATCCTTCCCTTATGTACTTTACCCCCCCCCCCCTTCCCCACACACACACACACACACACACACACACACACACACACACACACACACACACACACACACACACACACACACACACACGTAAATGTTTTATTTTGCTTTGGCAATGCGAAAATGCATTTGGTACTGCCAATAAAGCTTTTTGGTTTTGGATTTGGGCGAGAGAGATGGACAGAGAGACGGAGAGAGACAGAGGGTGAGAGAGATAGACAGAGGGTGAGAGAGATGGACAGAGAGAGACAGAGGGTGAGAGAGATGGACAGAGAGAGAGACAGAGAGTGAGAGAGATGGACAGAGAGAGAGACAGAGAGTGAGAGAGATGGACAGAGAGAGACAGAGGGTGAGAGAGATGGACAGAGAGGTAGAGAGGGAGAGTGACAGAGAGAGATGGACAGAGAAAGAAGAACAGAGACGGAGAGAGAGAAAGAGGAGCAGAGAGAAACATAGGTGAGAAAGAGATGGACAGGGAGAGGGGCAGCAGACAGTCAGTGGGTGGACAGCAAGAGACGGACTGAGGGTTAGAGACGGACAGTAGGTGGGCAGCACAGAAAAAGACAGGGTGAGAAGGAGAGGGACAGAGGGATAGAGAGAGAGGCTGGACAGACAGCGAGCAGAAAGAGACAGAGGGTAGGCAGATAGGGTTATAGAAAAGAGACTGAGTATGGACAAAAAGATGACAGAGCACTGTACATTACCTACTCTCCCTCTGTCATGTGTCTGGACTGGCTCTCCGTGCACTCTGTTAGGCTGGCTTTGGCAGCTACATTCTCTGGGTGTCTGTGAGGCAGGCTGTTACTGGCAGGCTCTGCCTGCAGCTCCTCTCTCTGCTGTTTGTCCAGGCTCTCCCCCTGCTTGTCACGGATGGCTGGCTGCTCAATAGTTCATTCACCCCATTACATGTGATCTTAATGGGCCTCTCAAGAAATTTAACTTGAAGGGCTCTGTGCATCTGCACAGCCATATGTCAGAATCAGAATCTTTTATTTCGCCAAGCACGACTGGGCCGTGCCCGGAATTGGGTTTGGCAAGTACAGGGCTAGTGTGAGAATGAGCAGGGCAAACGATGTAAGCAGACAGACAATATAAAGGATACAGTTACAGCATTGGACACATTTGAACACATTTGAACACGTATATATGAAGTGTGCAGTCAGGCTAGGTGCTACCAGACTTGTCGTGTTTGGATGAGGAGAGTTCTAAGAGTTCAGATAGTTAAGATAGTTTACGGCTGAGGGGAAGAAACTGTTCCTGTGCCTTGTAGTCCTGGAGTAGATGGATCGGAATCTCCGGCCTAAGGGGAGCCTACTAAAAAAGCGGAAACCTGGGTGGGACGGGTCATTAGCGATTTTTTGAGCTCTGGAGTTGAAAATTTGGTCAAGAGAGGGGAGTTGTTTCCCGATGATTCTCTCTGCTGATCTGATGACCCTCTGCAGTTTGTGTCTGTCGCTGGCGGAGGAGCCAGCATACCAGACCAGGATGGAGGAGCAGAGGACAGATTCAATTGTGGCAGTGTAGAAGCTCGTCAGGAGCTCACGGGCCATACCGAACTTCTTTAGTTGGCGTAGGAAAAATAGCCTCTGCTGGGCTTTTTTCTGGGTTGAGGTAGTGTTGGCCTTCCAAGTCAGGTCCTTAGAGATTGTCGTGCCAAGGAGGCGTGCCTGGGGGACATTCTCAACTGTCGTGCCGTCAATGCTGATCGGGGGTGGAGTGGTAGCACGTTTCCTAAAATCGATAATCATCTCAACCGTTTTTGTAGTGTTGAGGACCAGCCCGTTCTCCCTACACCAGTGGCAAATTCTGTCGATCTGGTGGCGATACTCCTGCTCATCATTCCCAGAGATGAGGAGGGCGATGGTGGTGTCGTCAGCAAACTTGAGGACTTTGACGGAGTCCACGGTGAACCTGCAATTGTTAGTGTATAGGGAGAATAGGAACGGCGACAGTACGCATCCTTGGGGGGCCCCTGTGTTGGTGGTCCTTGGTTGGGAGATGATAGTGTCTAGCTTGACGGCCTGGGATCTATTACTTAGGAAGTCTGTGATCCAGAGGCGGAGGGTGGGGTGGACCCCAAGGGCAGCAGGATTTTCTTGAAGTATCTGGGGGCTGATGGTGTTAAACGCCGAGCTAAAGTCAAGTAGAAGGATCCTGGCATATGAGTCAGGTCTGTCCAGGTGTTCATTTACAACCTCCAGGCAGATGTTTATGGCGTCGTCGGTGGACCTGTTTGCTCTATATGCAAACTGAAACGGGTCCAGCAGGGACTCGGTTGATTGCTTGAGGGAAGGCAAAACCAGGCTTTCAAAGGATTTCATGATGACCGAGGTGAGAGCCACCGGCCTGAAATTGTTGAGGTCTGAGACACCATGTTTTTTGGGGACCGGGATGATTGTGGACCTCTTGAAGCAAGCAGGGACCCTGCCTTCCTGGATGTATTTGGTGAAGATGGATGAGAGAATAGGAGCAAGCTGCTGTGCGCAGGTTTTCAGACAAGCTGGTGACACTCCATCTGGGCCTGAGGCTTTCCTTGCATTAATCCCTGACAGGAGTTTCCTGACGTCTTCCTCATACACCGCTAGGGGGGGTGGGCATGGATGTGGGGGTTCTAAGTCAGAGGGGGTGGCCGGAGGCTCTGGGGACCTTGCTGGATTCTCAAATCTGCAATAGAACTCACTGAGGTTCTCAGCAAGCTCGATGCTGGGAGTTGCATGCTGCGGAGGGGGCTTGTAGTTCGTGGCAGCCTTGAGCCCCTTCCAGACAGATCGTGTGTCCCTTGAGGAGAGGTTCTGTTCCAGTTTTACAGCGTAGTTCTTTTTGGCGGCCCTCAGTTCCTTGTTTAGAGTGTTTTTTGCCCTCCTATACTCCTCCTGGTTGCCAGACTTGAACGCCAGTTCCTTGCTTCTGCGCAGATGCCGAAGTTTATTGGAGAACCAAGGTTTGTCGTTCGGGTAGTGTTTGCGGGTTTGTGTTGGTACACACTGCTCCTCGCAAAAGCTGATGTACGAGGATACAACGTCTGCCCACTCATCTAGGTTCGGTGTTTCCAGAGCCTTCCAGTCCGTGCAGTCGAAGCAGGCTTAAAGTTGTTGTTTAGCCTCCTCCGACCAGACTTTGCTGGATCTTAGGACTGGTTTTGTGGCTTCCAGGCATCTCCTGTAGGTAAGTATCAGGTGAATGATGCAGTGGTCCGATGAGCCCAGTGCAGCTCGCGGGGTTGCCTTGTAGGCATCTTTCAGGACCGTATAGCAGTGGTCCAGAGTGTTGGCGTTCCTGGTGGGGCAGGTGATGTGCTGGTGGTAGCGCGGAAGTTAATGTCTTAGGTTGGCCTTGTTGAAGTCCCCTAAGACAATGAATAACGAGTCCGGAAGGGACGACTCCCACTGTGTGATGGTGTCGCTGAGCACGCGCAGAGCCGTTTTGACATCAGCGTCAGGAGGAATGTATACCCCAACAAGGACACAGGAGGAAAATTCCCTCGGTGAGTATACAGGTCTGCAGTTAACCAGAAGGAGTTCCAGATCTGGGGAGCATCTCTTGCCAAGAACCGAGGTGTTGGGGCACCAGGCGGAGCTGATGTAGAAGCAGATGCCACCCCCTTTGTCTGCCCCTGCCTCCCTCGTTTCCTCCTTGCTTCCCTCCCTGGCCTCGGCTACCCGGCTGAGCGGCTCCACTGACTGCTTCATGTAAATATCATGCTGGGCTGGAGCCTTTAAACCTTGCCGCCCCAGCTCAGCATCACATGAGGGGGACGGAGTTACCATGACACAGCAAAGCCTGCAGCAGCCTCTCAGCGCGAATGATTCAAACACTGAGAGGAGAATCTTTGTGCTACAGGCAGTGATTTGTGCACCCCCAATGTGGAGGCAGGGCCCACTGGAGATGTGGAGGAGGGCCCCCCCAGGGAAATTACCGGTACCGCGGCGGCTCAGTCCAACCCTGTCGCTAAGACTGGTAGACTGGGCAATAACGCAAAGTAAATGGCAAACTTTCAAATAGTGTCTTAATGACTATTGTAGAATGTACATATCTTATGGAAATAAAAACTTGAGATCTAAAAACAGGCCAGTACGGATAAGTAATACTGTTTTATTTATTTATTGTAATTATAAAGCGCCAACATGTTACGAAATCGCTGGACATTAGTTTAGGTTACAGGCAATCTTTAGGGGCGAAATACAGCAATATGACAATACAGGAATACAAGAAAAACCAGATCACGCAGCACAGTTAGAATACAAGGTAATGCTTAGTCAGTCACTGAATGGGAGCATGGAGATTAGGCAATTTGAGTTCACTCAAATGCATAGCATGGGTGCACAGTAATGGAGGTGCATGATCAGGTAGGACACAAAAGGAGAAGGACCCTGCCCAAAGGCTTACAATCTAGAGGGAGAGGTAGGGACACAAAAGGTAGGGGACCAAAGTTCAGCTGCGGGTTTAAAACACTTGCGAGGGGGGGTAGGCCAGAGTGAAAAGGTGAGTTTTGAGGGCCTTCTTGAAGATGTTGAAGGAGGGGGCTGCCCGAATGGGTGGAGGTAGGGAGTTCCATAGTGTTGGAGCAGCTCTTGAAAAGTCCTGGAGGCATGCATGGGACTGGGTGATGCGGGGGGCGGTCAGGCAAAGTTAATTCGAGGAGCGGAGTGAGTGGCTAGGTGTGTACCTCTGAATAAGATTGGAAATGTAGGGGGGCGGAGCCGACAATGGAGGAGTGAGGTCGCGTGGAAGCTGAGCTCCTGTCCCTGTGTGCTTTATTCCGCTTACATTTGAGCAATTCATTCGCCAAAATGATCCCTAAGGGCATGGGCGTCCGCACATATGGCAAATTCGGGCGGCTGCCCCCCCCCCTCCCTGCCGCCCGCTGCCCCAACCACGGCCGCGTGCCCGTGCGGCCAGCAGCGCAGAGAAGTGGGAGAGCTGTGGGGACAGTGGGGCCATCTCCCCCCCCTTTCCCTCACCTTAGGGCTCTCCCTCCCTCGCTCTCCCCTCCAGAACTAAGTCTTGCGCGGTGGCAGGCAGCGGGCGGAACTTACCTCTGTCTCACTCCCAGCGCCGGAAGTTCTGGTGCCGCTGCTCTGGACCAGACCAGACTAGCGGCAAATCCATCCGGCACCTGCAACGAGACAGAGGTAAGTTCCGCCCGCTGCCAGCCACCGCACAAGATTTAGTTCTGGAGGGAGAAGAGCGAGGGAGGGAGAGCCCTAAGGTGAGGGAAGGAGCGGGAGATGGCCCCCCTTCCCCGCTGTCCCCACAGCTCTCCTTCTCTGCGCTGCTCCCCTCCTGCTAGGGGCACACCTGGCTACTTATGCTGGGGACATATACCCCTGCTTACATATACTGGGGACTTATACACCTGAATACATATACTGGGCACATATACACCTGCCTACATATACTGGGCACATATACCCCCGCCTACATATACTGGGCACATATAACCCTGACTACATATACTGGGCACATATAACCCTGACTACATATACTGGGCACATAGACACCTGCCTACATATACTGGGCACATATAACCCTGACTACATATACTGGGGTCATCTATACCTCTGGCTACATATACTGGGGTCATCTATACCACTGCCTACATATATACTGGGGTCATCTATACCCCTGCCTACATATACTGGGGACATATACCCCTGCCCACATATACTGGGCACAAATACCCCTGACTACATATACTGGGCACATATACCCCTGACTACATATACTGGGCACATATACCCCTGACTACATATACTGGGCACATATATCCCTGACTACATATACTGGGCACATATACCCTTGACTACATATACTGGGCACATATACCCCTGAATACATATACTGGGCACATATACCCCTGAATACATATACTGGGCACATATACCCCTGAATACATATACTGGGAACATATACACCTGCCTACATATACTGGGGACATATACCCATGACTACATATACTGGGGACCTATACCCCTGACTACATATACGGGGCATATATACCCCTGACTACATATACCCCTGCCTACATATACTGGGCACATATACCCCTGGCTACCTGTTCTGGGGACATCTCTACCCTTGGCTGCCTGTTCTGGGGACATCTATACCACTGGCCACCTATTCTGAGGACACCTATAGACCTGGGGCTACCTATTTTTGGGGAACCACTGCTGTCAGATTGAGTGTATTTTGGGGAACTGCTGCCAGGTGAGCGGTGTCTACCATATTAAGGGGGCATTCTGCATATTTATATGAAATGCTGTCTCTTTATGTGCCTCATGACTGCTGAATTTGTCTTGTTGGGGGCCTCATGGTTACTGAATTTGTCTTGTTGGGGCCTCATGATTTGTTGGGGGCCTCAAGATCGTTGAATTTGTCTTGTTGGGGGCCTCATGATTGCTGAATTTGTCTTGTTGGGGGCCTCATGATTGCTGAATTTGTCTTGTTGGGGGCCTCATGATTGCTGAGTTGGTCATGTTGGGGGCCTCATGATTGCTGAATTTGTCTTGATGGGGGGGCTCATGATTGCTGAATTTGTCTTGTTGGGGGCAGAGGCGTATCTAGAGGGGTGCAGGCATGGCTTGTGCCACGGGCGCCAAAGCACCATGGGCGCCATGCCTGCCCCTGTGCTGCACAAGCCTGCCTGCCTCAATGCCTCAGTCATTCAGACCTCAGATCAGATTAATGCTGTTATCTGGGGAACATGACTACTTAACCTATGCATATAGGGCGCACTTTGCTTAGTGTTAGAACAGAGGAATGAGAGTGAATAACAAGAGCCATTTCCAAAAAAGTAACTTCAGCAATATCCTGAACCTAAACACACAAGCAACCATAACACATGTAGACAAGAAAAGATGCTGTTTTTAGAGGGGAAAGGGGCTCTGACTGAGAGGGGGCGCAATTTCAGTGTTTGCCATAGGCGCTATATTACCCAGATACGCCCCTGGTTGGGGGTCACATGATTGCTAACTGTGAGACCATGGAAAAAGCTGAATCATCATCATATGAGACAATAGCATTAAACATACTTTTTCAGCTTTTTAAAACAAAAAATGAAACTGGGAGGTTCTAAAAAAATGTATACATTTTTCAGGAGTAGGATGGATGAAATTGTTTATCTTCACAGCTTATTTTCAACTTGGATTTTCCATAATGTTCATGTATGAGTTAAAACGTTTGTATTTATTTCGTTTAAATTGCTGTTGGCACTTTGCGATAGATAAGTGACTTTTGGGTTGCAGTTTGGGCACTCGGCCTCCAAAAGGTTTGCCACCACTGTCCTAATCTAATGTCCCACCATTGCTAAGTTCATGTAAACTTGTCTCCACCCGCGACCACACCCACATTCTGGTCAATGACCACATCCATTTTTCGGCGCGGCGCGCGTAATGACGTAGCCCCATCTTTTGGCGCACTACGCGCGCCACACAACGTCACATAAAGTTTGTGGCGCCCCTTTTTGCCCCCCCCCCCTGGAAAATTTTCTGCGGACGCCCATGCCAAAGGGGTATGAAGAGATTTGGGAGACAGTCTGCAAATGATCGGTGCTCAAAACCCGTCGCAGAGGCCGGTTACCCGGTATTTTCAAGCTCTTAACGCTAGCGCTGAACCTCCCAAGATGGAGGACCCGGCGGACCAAGCTGAACAGGCCTCTTCTATGAAAGCTGATCCTTCGGCTCTTTGCAATCTAGAAGACATATGGCGCTACCTTCCGCAGCCTACCTACTAAGCAAGGCTTGGACGAGCAGACGGAAAGGATTGTCACATCTACAAAAACTGAGCTTGCGGCGATCCATGCTGACATAACAGGCCTATCTCCACCGTGGAGTCTAATATTGCCGCATTACAGGCTGAGGTGGCTTCCCTCAGAGCGGCGAGTGAAAAACAACTAGCCTGCTTGCAATCCTTTCGATGACAGCTGGAGGACCTACAGAATAAAGGGAGAAGGAACAACATAAGGGTCCGCGGTGTACCAGAATCTGTACAAATGGAAGAGATCATTCCCACACTCTGCTCGATCTTCAATGGGGTGCTTAACAGACTGGAGGATACAAGAATTAAATTAGACCGAGCGCATAGAGCCCTACGGCTGTGCCGTCTAACCAGGAACTACCGAGAAATATAATTTGCCGCCTTCACAACTATAAGGAGAAGGAAGAAATCATGGCGTCAGCCCGCGGTAAGGATCACGTGGATTGGCAGGGTTCATCCATCTCACTTTACCAAGACCTGGCACCTTCTACTTTCGCCCAGCGCTGGGCCCTGCGCCCGCTTATTAAGGCATTACAGCAAGCCGGAGCCACCTACTATTGGGGTTTCCCCTTCCAACTGGTTGCTCGGAAAGGATCCAAGACCGCCATCTTGCGGCACCCACATGAGCTCCCGCCCTTCTTTGCGGATATTTCCCTGCCTTTGGTTGAGCTCCCAGAGTGGGACCCTGACTTTTTTTACCCTTCTCGCCCTCCGAAGAACCGCAGGTCTAAACGCCAATAGCGTGAGTACTTTCGACTCTTGTTCTCCGATTACCCTACAGCCCTTCCCTTCAATCCTTGTTAGATACTCGGGGTCACCCTGAACCTCCTTCCCTAGATCCCCTTTCTCATCCTTGCGGCCTGTGAGTCACTGAGGACGCTAACCCGGGGTCCTTTGTACCCTGCTATCCCCGCTGTTATGGAGACTTCAGGGCCACTTGGGATCACTGTCTGAAGACATGGCTGCCATATCCCAGCTTTTTCAATATCCCCATCTACACCCGCAAATTAGCTTTTTCCTGGGGTATGTGAACCAGCAGTTTTCTCTGCACTCTCTGAATGGGACCTAATGGAAAATCTACATTGGGAGCTTGTGTGTGGCGGGGCCTTGTGTCGCTGGACTGCTCCCCCTGTCTCCCCCGATGTGATGATGGGGTCCCATGCCCCTCTCCCAACAATGTCTACCTCTGTGCACTGTTCATTTGCCCCTATGACCGCCCATATTGCCTCTATATATTTTCACTAAATATTGCTATATTTGTTTTACTCTCTATGTAAGGTATCTCTCTTTATATATGGGTAATATAACCTGTTCTTTTTTGTGCTGCATGTGTGGGGGGGCATCTGGCTTGGGGGGTGCGGAGGAGAGCTCTTAGCTCGGGGGGGGGGGGGGGGGGGAGTGGTTGGGGATGGGGGGCTCTGCCATACCGGGTTCTATAGGTTCTCAGGGAAGCTAGCTTTAACCATGCTGTTATGGGGGTTCCCTTCTGCCCGCGCAGGGTGCATCTGGCGGTGGACATTCTATTGAGGGTTGGTAATAAGCCCTTCTCTCTCTCTCTCCGCCTCACGGGGTGCATCCCACATGGGCTCTAGGCGGGATGTTCTGGCTTAGTTTATGAGGTTGATCTGTTTGGAGGGGAGGTGGGAGTGGGGTCGATACTGGGATCTTTCTAAACTGGGGTTCTCAGTTTACTTAAGGTGGCAGTTGAAAAGGGTTCATGTTCTTTGCTGTTTTATTTCTCCTTTTGATGGGATATACTACCTTTATTGTGTTTAAAGTTTGCACACAGGGATACGGGGGCAGCGACTCCACTCCTAACTATGGTGTGGAGTCTCTTACCCCAGGGCGTTTTGCCGCCTCGTTTCCTACAGCCCTCCTGGCTCCTGGAAAGCTTAGATGTTACTATCCACGCACAGGTCGGTTTCAGGCCTAATATTAGGAAGGTATGGATAAGCATACCTCCTATGATACTACTGTGGTTTGTTACACAATTGTTTATGCAATATTCTTTTTTAATTTCTCTCTCTCTTTTCTATCCTCCTTGTTTTCCGAGTGGGTGGTGTGAGGGGGGGCCTGGGCGGCTCAGGGGAACCCTTGGGTTATTTACCTATGTTCAAGCAGTCACTTAAGGTGCTCTCCTTGAATGCCAGGGGCTTAAAGAGGAACTCCAGTGAAAATAATGTAATAAAAAAAGTGCTTCATTTTTACAATAATTATGTATAAATGATTTAGTCAGTGTTTGTCCATTGTAAAATCTTTTAAATTCCTGATTTACATTCTGACATTTATTACATGGTGACATTTTTTCTGTTGGCAGGTAATGTAGCTGCTGCATACTTTTTTGGCAGTTGGAAACAGCTATAAACAGCTATTTCCCACAATGCAGCAAGGTTCACAGACAGGAAACTGCCAAGAGTATGTACTTTTCTTGTTTCTTGTGGGAGGGGTTTCACCACAATATCAGCCATACAGCGCCCCCTGATGGTCTGTTTGTGAAAAGGAATAGATTTCTCATGTAAAAGGGGACATCAGCTACTTATTGGGATAAAGTTCAATTCTTGGTCAGAGTTTCTCTTTAACCACTTGAGGACCTAGGGCTTTACCCCCCTTAAGGACCGGCCACTTTTTTTCCATTCAGACCACTGCAGCTTTCACGGTTTATTGCTCGCTCATACAACCTACCACCTAAATGAATTTTGGCTCCTTTTCTTGTCACTAATAAAGCTTTCTTTTGGTGCTATTTGATTGCTCCTGCGATTTTTACTTTTTATTATATTCATCAAAAAAGACATGAATTTTGGCAAAAAAATTATTTTTTTAACTTTCTGTGCTGACATTTTTCAAATAAAGTAAAATTTCTGTATACATGCAGCGCGAAAAATGTGGACAAACATGTTTTTGATTAAAAAAAACCCATTCAGTGTATATTTATTGGTTTGGGTAAAAGTTATAGCGTTTACAAACTATGGTGCAAAAAGTGAATTTTCCCATTTTCAAGCATCTGTGACTTTTCTGACCACCTGACATGTTTCATGAGGGGCTAGAATTCCAGGATAGTATAAATACCCCCCAAATGACCCCATTTTGGAAAGAAGACATCCCAAAGTATTCACTGAGAGGCATAGTGAGTTCATAGAAGATATTAATTTTTGTCACAAGTAAGCGGAAAATGACAGTTTGTGACAAAAAAAAAAAAAGTTTCCATTTCTTCTAACTTGCGACAAAAAAAAAAATAAAAATTTGCCACGGACTCACCATGCCCCTCTCTGAATACCTTGAAGTGTCTACTTTCCAAAATGGGGTCATTTGTGGGGTGTGTTTACTGTCCTCGCCTTTTGGGGGGTGCTAATTTGTAAGCACCCATGTAAAGCCTAAAGGTGCTCATTGGACTTTGGGCCCCTTAGCGCAGTTAGGCTGCAAAAAAGTGCCACACATGTGGTATTGCCGTACTCAGGAGAAGTAGTATAATGTGTTTTGGGGTGTATTTTTACACATACCCATGCTGGGTGGGAGAAATCTCTCTGTAAATGGGCAATTGTGTGTAAAAAAAAAATCAAACAATTGTCATTTACAGAGGTATTTCTTCCACCCAGCATGGGTATGTGTAAAAATACACCCCAAAACACATTATACTACTTCTCCCGAGTACGGCGATACCACATGATTGGCACTTTTTTGAACCCTAACTGCGCTAAGGGGCCCAAAGTCCAATGAGTACCTTTAGGATTTCACAGGTCATTTTTGTTTCAAGACTACTACTCACGGTTTAGGGCCCCTAAAATGCCAGGGCAGTATAGGAACCCCACTAATGACCCCATTTTAGAAAGAAGACACCCCAAGGTATTCCGTTAGGAGTATGGTGAGTTCATAGAAGTTTTTATTTTTTTGTCACAAGTTAGCGGAAATTGGTTTTAATTGTTTTTTTTCACAAAGTGTCATTTTCCGCTAACTTGTGACAAAAAATAAAATCTTCTATGAACTCACCATACTCCTAACAGAATACGTTTGGGTGTCTTCTTTCTAGAATGGGGTCATTTGTGGGGTTCCTATACTGCCCTGGCATTTTAGGGGCCCTAAACCGTGAGGAGTAGTCTTGAAACAAAAATTACCTGTGAAATCCTAAAGGTACTCATTGGACTTTGGGCCCCTTAGCGCAGTTAGGCTGCAAAAAAGTGCCAATCATGTGGTATCGCCGTACTCGGGAGAAGTAGTATAATGTGTTTTGGGGTGTATTTTTACACATACCCATGCTGGGTGGAAGAAATACCTCTGTAAATGACAATTGTTTGATTTTTTTTTACACACAATTGCCCATTTACAGAGAGATTTCTCCCACCCAGCATGGGTATGTGTAAAAATACACCCCAAAACACATTATACTACTTCTCCTGAGTACGGCGATACCACATGTGTGACACTTTTTGGCAGCCTAGGTGCGCTAAGGGGCCCAACGTCCTAATCACAGGTCATTTTGAGGCATTTGTTTTCTAGACTACTCCTCACGGTTTAGGGCCCCTAAAATGCCAGGGCAGTATAGGAACCCCACAAGTGACCCCATTTTAGAAAGAAGACACCCCAAGGTATTCTGTTAGGTGTATGGCGAGTTCATAGAAGATTTTATTTTTTGTCACAAGTTAGTGAAAAATGACACTTTGTAAAAAAAAAAAAAATCAATTTCCGCTAACTTTTGACAAAAAATAAAATCTTCTATGAACTCGTCATACACCTAACAGAATACATTGGGGTGTCTTTTTTTCTAAAATGGGGTCAGTTTCTGGGGTTCCTATACCGCCCTGGCATTTTACGGGCCCAAAACCGTGAGTAGTCTGGAAACCAAATGTCTCAAAATGACTGTTCAGGGGTATAAGCATCTGCAAATTTTGATGACAGGTGGTCTATGAGGGGGCGAATTTTGTGGAACCGGTCATATGCAGGGTGGCCTTTTAGATGACAGGTTGTATTGGGCCTGATCTGATGGATAGGAGTGCTAGGGGGGTGACAGGAGGTGATTGATGGGTGTCTCAGGGGGTGGTTAGAGGGGAAAATAGATGCAATCAATGCACTGGGGAGGTGATCGGAAGGGGGTCTGAGGGGGATCTGAGGGTTTGGCCGAGTGATCAGGAGCCCACACGGGGCAAATTAGGGCCTGATCTGATGGGTAGGTGTGCTAGGGGGTGACAGGAGGTGATTGATGGGTGTCTCAAGGTGTGATTAGAGGGGGGAATAGATGCAAGCAATGCACTGGCGAGGTGATCAGGGCTGGGGCCTGAGGGCATTCTGAGGGTGTGGGCGGGTGATTGAGTGCCCTAGGGGCAGATAGGGGTCTAATCTGATAGGTAGCAGTGACAGGGGGTGATTGATGGGTAATTAGTGGGTGTTTAGGGTAGAGAACAGATATAAACACTGCCCTTGGGAGGGGATCTGCGGGCGAACTATTGGTGTGGGTGGGTGATCAGATTGCCCGCAAGGGGCAGGTTAGGGGCTGATTGATGGGTGGCAGTGCCAGGGGGTGATTGATGGGTGGCAGTGCCAGGGGGTGATTGATGGGTGGCAGTGACAGGGGGTGATTGATGGGTGATTGAAAGGTGATCAGTGGGTTATTACAGGGAAGAACAGATGTAACTAATGCACTGGCGAATTGATAAGGGGGGGTCTGAGGGCAATCTGAGCGTGTAGGCGGGTGATTGGGTGCCCGCAAGGGGCAGATTAGGGTCTGATCTGATGGGTAACAGTGACAGGTGGTGATAGGGGGTGATTGATGGGTAATTAGTGGATAATTAGTGGGTGTTTAGAGGAGACAATAGATGTAAACACTGCGCTTGGGTTATGATCTGATGTCGGATCTGCAGGCGATCTATTGGTGTGGGTGGGTGATCAGATTGCCCGCAAGGGGCAGGTTAGGGGCTGATTGATGGGTGGCAGTGACAGGGGGTGATTGATGGGTGGCAGTGACAGGGGGTGATTGATGGGTGATTGACAGGTGATTGACAGGTGATCAGTGGGTTATTACAGGGAAGAACAGATGTAAATATTGCACTGGCGAATTGATAAGGGGGGGTCTGAGGGCAATCTGAGCGTGTAGGCGGGTGATTGGGTGCCCGCAAGGGGCAGATTAGGGTCTGATCTGATGGGTAACAGTGACAGGTGGTGATAGGGGGTGATTGATGGGTGATTGATGGGTAATTAGTGGGTGTTTAGAGGAGAGAATAGATGTAAACACTGCGTTTGGGTGGTGATCTGATGTCGGATCTGCGGGCGATCTATTGGTGTGGGTGGGTGATCAGATTGCCCGCAAGGGGCAGGTTAGGGACTGATTGATGGGTGGCAGTGACAGGGGGTGATTGATGGGTGATTGACAGGTGATCAGGGGGGATAGATGTATACAGTACACAGGGGGGGGGGGGGTCTGGGGAGAATCTGAGGGGTGGGGGGGTGATCAGGAGGGGGCAGTGGGCAGGGGGGTAGATTAAAAAAAAAATAGAGTTGACAGATAGTGACAGGGAGTGATTGATTGGTGATTAGGGGGGTGATTGGGTGCAAACAGGGGTCTGGGGGGTGGGCAGGGGGGGGTCTGAGGGGTGCTGTGGGCGATCTGGGGCAGGGGAGGGAAATCAGTGTGCTTGGTGCAGACTAGGGTGGCTGCAGCCTGCCCTGGTGGTCCCTCGGACACTGGGACCACCAGGGCAGGAGGCAGCCTGTATAATACACTTTGTAAACATTACAAAGTGTATTATACACTTTGTATGCGGCGATCGCGGGGTTAACATCCCGCCGGCGCTTCCGTATAGCCGGCGGGATGTTGCGGCGGGCGACCGGTGACAGGCGCCGGCGGAGGATCGCGTCACGGATGACGCGATCTCTCCGCCCATGCCCCTACAAGGACCGCCGCCTTTGGGCATGAGCTGGTCCTTGCGGGGTCCACTTCCCGGCCGCCTCTGTGCGTTAGGCGGTCGGGAAGTGGTTAAACATACCAGAGAAGAGGTCAGCCATGCTGAATTTGTGTCGTAAAGAAAGAGCCAATATAGTCTGCTTGCAGGAAACTCATTTCAAAGGCCCATCGCCACCTAAATTATTTAGTAGATATTACAAATCTGCTTTCTATAGCACCCCACAGGGTACAAAAATGAAAGGTTCTGCAATTCTCATTGCTAGACACACCCCTTTCACTCTTATAGAGGCGTTGGGGATAAATCTGGGCATTTTAATTTGATTAAGGGTATACTCTATAACCAAAAAGTTACGATTGGCTCTTTTTACGCTCCCAACTCTCAGCAGGCAACCTTTCTCCAAAACATTCTCTCTAAATTAAGTACCTTTGCAGAAGGCAGCATGGCAGGCTGTAGTGCCACGTTTAAATCCCTTCCAAGGATAATGATCCTTGGAAGGGATTTAAACGTGGCACTACAGCCTGCCCTTGACTCGTCCTCCAAGAGGTCCCCTCTCTCAAAAAAGCTCCTCCGCAAGTGTAAAGCCTTGTTACATGACATGCAGCTGGTGGACGCATGGAGACTTCACAACCCCTCACAGAAAGACTATACTTTCTTCTCATTTCCGCACAATTCCTATACTAGGATAGACTATGTATTCATTTCGCATAATCTGCTATCAGTGTCTGCCTCCCCAGGCATAGGTAGTATGACTTTATCAGACCATGCCCCGGTTTGGGTGGAATTATCTTGGGGTGACAACAGATCTAAGCCCCCCACCTGGCGAATTAACAATTCCCTGATACAGGATAGGCAAATTTTCCAAAAGCTTAAAAGTGAAATTGAGGAGTTCTTTCAGATAAATGTGAGTGAGGACATGTCCCCTATGACCATTTGGGAAACACATAAGTGCTTTGTACGTGGCATATTGATACGAGAAGGTGCCCGTCGCAAGAGGGAAAGGGAAAAAGATATACAAGACTCCTTGTCGCTCATAAGCAAACGCGAGGCTAAACATAAGGGGGACAAGTCCTCATCCACGATGTTTGCCTTGTCAGGAGCAAGAGAACACCTTAAATCCTTGCTGTTTCACAAGGCCAAATTTGCAGCAGAAAGGTGCCGATGCACGTTTTATGAGTGGGGTAACAAATGTGGGTCCTATTGGCTACCTCACTCCAGTCTTATTATTTTATTTATATAGCGCCAACATCTTCCGTAGCGCTGTACATAGTACAAACAAATAATGGGGAACAAATATACATGAGAAGTAAAAGACACTGTACAGTCATGACATTGAATAGAATAAATACAAATACATACATAGTTGATGTGTAGTTGGTACATGTGCATATGTTAAAATTACAGCGGTATGAGAAACACTAGGAGGAGGTTCCTGCCCTTGTGAGCTTACAATCTAGAGGGTAGTGGGGAGGAAACAACAGGGAAGAAAACACAGGGGTTAGTGGGTGAGCCAGTGTGCCTTCAGAGCTGCCTATAGCAGATTATAGGCTTGTCTGAAGAGGTGTGTTTTCAGAGTACGTCTGAAGGTTTCCAGACTCGTGGCATGACGAACCGCCTGAGGGAGAGCGTTCCAAAGGAAAGGGACAGCCCATGAGAAGTCTTGGAGGCGAGAGTGAGAGGAGGTGACTAGGCTGGAGGATAAAAGGGTCTCCTGTGAGGAACGGAGGGTCCGGCCGAGGAGGTATCTGGAGATTAAAGAGGAAATGTATGGAGGTGATAGCTTGTGTAGAGCTTTGTATGCAAGCGTGAGAAGTTTAAACTGGATCCTTTGGGCAACTGGTAACCAATGGAGGGATTGGCAGAGAGGGGCTGCGTCAGAGGATCTAGAAGAGAGGTTAGAAGAGAGGTGGATGAGACGGGCAGCGGAGTTTAGTAGGGATTGGAGAGGTGCCAGTCTGCTTTTTGGTAGACCAGAGTAGGGTGTTACAGTAGTCAAGACAGGAGATGATTAGGGCATGCACCAGCATTTTAGTTGCCTCTTGTGACAGGAAGGGACGGATTCTGGAAATGTTTTTGAGATGGAAGTAGCAGGAGGTAGTTAATGTGTTGATATGTGGTATAAAGGAGAGCTCAGAGTCCAGAGTTACCCCCAGGCAACAAGCTTTAGGGGTTGATGCAATTGGGTTGTTATCTAAATTGATTGTGACAATGGGAGGTGGAACAGAGAGTAAAGGTGGAAATCTCACAATCTTAGTTTTGCTCATATTGAGTTTAAGGAAGCGGGATGACAAATGTAGATACAGCGGATAGACATTCGGGGACTTCTGATAGTAGTGTGGAGAGGTCTGGGGCAGAGCAATAAATTTGGGTGTCATCAGCATTGAGGTGATATTGAAACCCAAAAGAGCTTATTATTTGTCCCTGTTATGCACAAGGAGGGAAAGGATCCGGCTCAATGCCAAAGTTACCGGCCAATTTCTCTTCTTAACGTGGATCTCAAGTTGTATTCCAAAATGCTAGTCAATAGACTGGCTCCCCTACTCCCTAAGCTCATTCATCTAGACCAGGCGGGATTTATTCTGGGCCGCGAGGCAAGGGACAACACTATCCGTACCCTTAATGTGTTGCACTGGGTGAGGTCTCGGTCCACCCCTACCCTGCTTCTTTCCACAGACGTTGAGAAGGCATTTGACAGGGTGGACTGGGACTTCATTGAGGGCAATCTTTGCCACATTGGGTGGTATGATGCGCAAAAGAATCTTAGCCCTATATTCCTGCCCCAATGCAAAAGTTAAAGCCAATGGAGTTTTGTCTGAGACATTTAATATTCAAAATGGCACCCATCAGGGGTGCCCACTTTCCGAACTTATATTTGCACTATCTTTCAAACCTTTTCTCTGCACAATCCGCAATAATATAGATATTAGAGGAGTGGAATTCCCGAGATCACAACATAAGGTCGCTGCTTACGCAGATGATATGCTATTCTATCTGACCAATCCACACATCTCCCTCCCCAACCTTCTCTTGGAATTTCGGAAGTACGGGCTCCTTTCAAACATGTCAATTAATTATGATAAAAGTGAGGCGATGGGAGTTCTCCTCCCTGGTCCTCTCAAATCTAACATCCAAAGCAATTTCCCATTTCGGTGGCCTCCAAGTTATATGAAATACTTGGGAGTACACATCACACCAGATCCAAGAGATCTGGTCTAACAATTTCACTCCTGCCCTAGAAAGAATTAAACAGGACCTACAAAACTGGAATAAACCACAGTTCTCCTGGTTTGGAAGGTCGAATATAGTAAAAATGACAATCATGCCACGGCTGCTTTACCTGTTCCAGACTCTACCTTTCTATGTCCCGTCCTCATTTTTCAAAATAGTTACCCAAACTTCCTCCAAGTTTATCTGAAATGGCCGTAAGCCCAGGTTGAAATATCAGAAACAGACAGCCCCTAAGGAATCGGGGGGATCAAATGGCCGTGCCCAACCCTAGACTCTATTACACAGTTGGTGACCATAAAAGATGGGTGGGAATGGAAGAGATACTCCTAAAATATAATTTAAATAGTGTTCCCTGGGCCACCAAATCTAGGAAAATTCCAGACCCTGCTGCCTCTTTAATTGCTCACACTATTAGCACCTTTGCTAGATATAGACACTTGCCTCTTGTGTCACCCTGGCCTACTCCGCTGCTTCCTATCCTGGATAACCCTTCTTTCCCATCGGGCCTTTCATCCAGTAGCTACTCTGCCAGGAGGGGAGGGCCGGTTCTACAAGCTCATCACTTGCTTGAGGGTGGGGGCTGGGCACGCCTTCAGACACTGGGCCAAATTATGGGTTCACAGAATTTAGACCAATGGAGCTGGATTTAGTTTAAGCACTTTATCCTATCCCAAGGAACTAAATCTGGGTTTTACTAGACCCCTTACCATCTTTGAACAAACGTGCCTCAGTGAGGGTCATGGAACGGGGAACGGTTTCATTAATTTACTCTTTGTTAAATGACTCTACCACACCATCGGCCCCATTTCGAATGAAATGGGAACAAGATCTTGGTATCACATTTAATGACAAACAATGGGATAAGATCTTGGTATTTGCCCATAAATCGGCCATCTCTTCTAGAACCCAAGAGTCTGGATATAAACTTTTAACCAGATGGTACCTGACTCCTTCCCGCTTACACTCCATGTATCCTAACACTTCTAATTTGTGCTGGAGATGTATGCAGGAAACGGGCACCCTGGTACACATATTTTGGTCCTGTTCTAAACTCACACAATTTTGGTCAGATGTTAGAAACATTATGCATGAGTTGACCGATTTCCCCCCTCCTGATACCCCAGCTTTCTTTCTGCTCCATCACAATTCTTGGTCCATCAGAAGGTATAAGAAAACATTAACAAGACACCTAGTCAATGCAGCTAGAGCACTAGTAGCTAGGCATTGGAAATCAGTGAACCCATTCACAATTGGAGAATGGCTCAGATTGATAGGGCAGATACAAAAAATGGAAGATCTCACAGCCACACTACATGATAGGCATGAGCAGTACTGGAAAACTTGGTTTGGTTGGTTTTAATTCCAGGAGACGCAACACTACCGATCACTTTTGCTCAGCTAAATGATTTGGAACATTTATCTTGGCAAGCCCGGAGGTCCTTTCTCACCCATCTCCCTTCCCTGGCGTGAGGGGAGCACTTACTTTCCTATGCTGGGTCTTCCTCCGGTTCGCTCTAGGTCCCTGGCACGGCCACTCACGACTTTTTCCTGTCACCTTTTTCTTTTTTTTCCCTTTCTCTTTTGCTCCTGTCATACTTTTAATGTGAATTGAGAAGGGTAAGGTTTTTAGGGCACATTTGGTGGGTTTAATTTCAGCTACTATAGGCTCCCTGGTGTATGATCCCTCTGGGCCCAGGGAAGCCATGACAACGGTAATAAGTGACCTACCCATTGTGCTGGACTTACAGTTTCTATCATACAAAAGTTGACTGTAACCAGGTTATATCTTCCCTACTTCAAGAGATATCTATGCACTCTTATATACAGTATATATATATATATATATATATATATATATATATATATATATATATATATATATATATATATATATATATACACGTTTAAACCGTTATTTAGTAAAACATCTGAGGATTTATTGATACAATAAAATACATTTGGTGTCATCCACCACATAAAAAGATATATCACAATAATGTCACCACATATAATCACGACACATGCGGATCAAGCAATATAAATATATAGCTGCCTCATTCAAGCTGACAATCATCCACAGACCTTCCAATGTGCATAAATTGCCAAAAAATAGGTAGAATGCATAAACAAATAACAACAGATGAACATGAAATGCGCATCAGTCTACAATATCACACAAACAATAAAAGGACACAGAATATTATAAGGAAACATTGGAATGTCCTCAGGAGAGATAAGACATTATACACCATCATCCCAGAAATACCATCCTTTATATTTAGGAAAGCCGGTACGGTAGGCCTCAAGATTGCCACAGCAACTGGTAAGGGTGGCAAAAACAACAAACTTGGAGAAGGTTTTGTAAGATGTGGGAGATGTAATAACTGTAGGGACACGAGAGGCTACAATAAAATTACGGAGATCACTACAGAACATGGTTCCATGAAAATTAACCAACTAATTACGTGTGACACAAGAGGCACAATTTATTGCATCAAGTGCCCGTATGACAAATACTATGTAGGCAGAACCAAGCGTCTACTTAAAGAAAGGATAGGGGAACACCTTAAAAATATGAAGAAGGGATGGGATGGACACCCCCTATCAAGACATTATAAAGAAAAACACAATTGTAGAATTCATGAGACTAAGTTTATGGGCCTGGAGGTAGTAAGTAGAGACCCTAGGGGAGGTGACTACATAGCAAAAATGTCCAGCAGGGAAAGTTTCTGGATTTTTAGCTTAGACACCATGGCCCCTAGGGGTCTGAATGCAGAATTTGAGATATTTGGGTTTTTATGAATGCATGTGGCCGCAACAGACCTACCCAATGTGGCAGACCATCTATATGTGCATAACACTATTTGTCTCCCTCTTTTGTGGCTGTGCGTGGGTGCACACGTGCCCATTCTTATACACGGTATTTCACATCTGCGCATGTGCGCATACGCATAGCCAATGAGAGATGTGCAATTATACTATATTTTCTTTTTACATATCTCTGATACGTTTTTACACGTTTCTACAAAACTTTACACGATTGTACCATACAAATTTAGGTACTGCCGTGTCCCCATTTTTTGTTTTGTTTTTTGTTTTATTTTTCTAAAAAAGCAATTCAATACGAAGCAAAAGAGATATGAAATATATGCAGCATCTATGCGTATTTATATTCACGCAGGATGGACACACTAGGACCCAGGAGAGAACATGTTTGAAAAATGGGAGGGGGCAGCAGTATATATCAACCTCGGTGCGGCTGATCACTTCATAATTGACTTTGATAAAGGCAGCCGGAGACTGCCGAAACGCGTTAGTCCTATCCCCTACTCCGCACCATCCTATATTGTTCAGTGAGGACTTTGCAATTGGCATCATTAGACACAATTTGTCTATCATCCTCCACTAACCGCTGTCCAGCGGTAACTTAGCAATAGAGGACGCGAGGAGCAGGTGACGTCACCGGAAGTGGACCAGCCGCCACCCGGAACTACTACACCCGATCACTGCTGACGATCGTGGACACAGTACGTAGCCGAACAGTGTCATTGAGCTGCCGGACGGAGCTCTGACACACGAACTGGACCCCCTGCAAATCTCTTAACAGCTCTTATCCCAGGACGTGAGTACATACGCCGTTATCACAACCTGCAGTACAATTGGCTTTTTGAGGAAGGAGGCGAGTCCCTTCATGAACTACATGAACTATATGCAATCTATACTGCCGGTTAGAGCCCCTGACGCCTGGCATTTATAAGCGTAATTTACACTGGAAGATTGACTTCATATCAAGTTGTAGTGAGTCATCCCCCTACGAGGCTCTATTGTGATCTATATTGGGACACACCAGCACATTTTTTTACCCCTTGGAGGGAGTCCAATCTACAACTATTGGTATACTATTTTTAGATATCTGCACGATATTTCCTATTTTTGCATTTACTTATTTTAAGGCCTTTTTATATATATTCTTTCTACATTTTATATTTTGCATTCTACCTATTTTTTGGCAATTTATGCACATTGGAAGGTCTGTGGATAATTGTCAGCTTGAATGAGGCAGCTATATATTTATATTGCTTGATCCGCATGTGTCGTGATTATATGTGGTGACATTATTGTGATATATCTTTTTATGTGGTGGATGACACCAAATGTATTTTATTGTATCAATAAATCCTCAGATGTTTTACTAAATAACGGTTTAAACGTATATATCATTGGGTGAACGATATACGGCACCAATCAGACCCAGCGCAACTAGTAACTGTTTACCTAAATATATTCATTTTGTATGAGGTGAGTGGGTCCCCATACCTAACTAGTTAGCTGCGGGCAGAACAGATCAAGCTAAATACACCTACCTAAACGCCCTCCACCTTTTTAGACTCATATATATATATATATATGTCTGCAGAGTCATACTGGTTGCTGGCTCTTCATGTATGCCTACATTTTCATAATCACTTGATTGCATGTGTCTGTTCATATATTTTTTATATGTCATTGCATATGTGACTTGTGACACTTCTGTTAAATGTTCATGTATTTTCTCTTTTCATCTTTGAAAATAAAAGAATCTTTAAAAAAAAAAAAAAAAGATTGGAAATGTAGGTTGGACAGGTTTTGTGGACAGATTTGTAGGTCAGACACAGTATCTTGAATCTGATTCTGGACTGGATAGGAAGCCAGTGGAGGGATTCACGGAGGGGAGCTGCCGTGGTGGAGAAATGGGAGGAGTGGATAATTCTGGCTGCCGCATTCATGATGGACTGCAGCGGGGCTATTCGGGTCAAAGGGAGACCAGACAGAAGAGCTTTGCAGTAGTCAAGGCTGGAAATTATGAGGGCATGGATGAGGAGTTTGGTGGTGCAGAGGTCAGAAATGGTGGATCTTGCAGATGTTACGAAGGTGGAAGTTGCAGGACTTTGTGAGGTTTTGGATGTGAGGAGTGAAGGATAGTGTGGAGTCCAGGGTGACTCCCAGACCACGGGCTTGAGAGGTAGGGCGAATGGTAGTGTGGTTAACAGTGACATGCACATCTGAGAGGTTCAGGGATGGCTGGGGTGGGAAGATCATAAATTCTGTTTTGTCTAGATTTCGTTTCAGGCACCTTGCGGACATCCAGGAGGAGATGGCTGATAGGCAGGAGGAGACCTTGTCCATGGTAGTGGTGGATATGTCAGGGGTGTGGATTTAGATCTGGGTGTCCTCTGCATACAGATGATAGTTAAAACCCATGGAGGAGTTAACCTTGCCAATGGAGGATGTGTATAGGGAGAACAGTAAGGGGCCAAGGACCGAGCCTTGGGGGACTCCCACCGAGAGGTGGTTGGGGGTGGATTAGGACTCATTGAAGGAGGTCGTGAAGGAGTGGTTGGAGAGGTAGGATGAAAGCTAGGTCAGGGCGAGGTCGCGAATGCACATGTTTTAGACATGATTAAGTGTAAAAGGAATGCTTTTAGTGCCCTAAAGAATGAGGGGACTACATCCGCACTAAATAATTATAGGGAAAGTAACAAAAACTGCAAAAAAGTAATCACACACGCCAAACTGGAAGCGGAAAGAAAAAGTGGCTAGTGATATAAAGTCAAATCTCAAAAAGATTTACAAATATAAACTCTAAAAGGAAGACGGCAGAGAATATAGGACTTTTACAAGGGAAACTTGATTGTGTAGGACCGACCCAAAGTGGAAATTTTTAATGCTTGCTTTGCTTCTGTCTTTATCATCAATATTGCAATGTTCCTTAGGGCCTGAGCCAACTGAGGAAGTTGTATCCGCTTCTGTCCGCTTTTCAGCATCTCTAATATTGAAGAGTAACTGAAAAGTGGACACAACTGCGCCAGTGGGCTCAGGCCCTTAGGTGAAAGATGGACCGTTTTACAACAAGTGAGATTTGATTTCTGAAGGTTAAAGGAATACTGTAGGGGGGTCGGGGGAAAATGAGTTGAATTTATCTGGGGCTTCTAATGGTCCCCCGCAGACATCCTGTGCCCGCGCAGCCACTCACCGATGCTCCGGCCTCGCCTCTGGTTCACTTCTGGAATTTCAGACTTTTTTTGGAACAATTTGTTTATTGAGCCATCATTGAAAAGAGAGATAAACAGACATCCAAGCATGATAAGTGAATAATGAACACGTAATGTACAGCCATGCATGATAGCTAAACAAAATGGTTGCAATGTACATAGTCCATAACAAGCAAATTGAACCAAAATGGGTGCAGCATTGACAAAGTATAAATAAAGAATATTAATTTACACTATGTAAACTTGGTGCCCATTACGTTTGGCTCAGGTGTTTAATACTCTTAATAAAATGTATTCTAAATGTATTCTCACAGAACCATACCAGCTTCATGTGATGACTCTGACTACTTTTAGTTCCAGTTTAACACCAATTTTAGTTTTTAACAGTGACGTCTTCCCAAAGGCATATCAGTAGTGTTGATGGCGTCCGCCAGGAAGTCAGTCCAACTGGGGGCAATCTAAGCCTAAAGTGTGGGCAGGACATAAGGGAGTGGAAAAGGCGCGGAGGAAATATCAATAATTCTGTCTATGGCCCTCAACCTCTCATGATATCTTTGTAGATCTCCTTGTCCATAAAATCGTACCACGGGGCCAAAATTCTGGTAAATGTATCCATTTTTTCTTGTTTTAGTAAGATCTGTTCCTCAATGTTGGCTATGTTCTGAACTCTTTCAAAAGACATTTTAATTGACGGAGGATTAGGAGATCTCCAAAGGACTGTGATGCAGGCTTTGGCCACATTGAGGAGGTGGCAAGGCAGGGATCCCTTGTATCCCTTACCCGTTCCGGGCATTAAGTGAAATAAAAAGGCCTCTGGTGTCCATGGTGTTACGATCTGCATCTGCTGGTAAATTCCTGCATGAACTAACTTTGCTTCACCAGCAGATGTCACCAGCCTCCTCCATAAATTTACAACCTGAACTTTCCTCTGCCCACCAGCAGAGGGCGGACTGTCTAGAGATCTCTCCACAGACAGGGAGGAGGCCTGGACTGTCACATGGTCTCTCAGCATGCCATTTAAGCCACACCTGTAAACTAACTAGTTGCTAGCTCTTTGTTCCTGATTCTAGCCATCCTGCCCTGAGTTCCCTGTTCCTGGTGTTAGTTCCTTGATTCCCTGCTGTATTGATCTCCCGTGTTTTGACCTTGTGCTTTGTTTACCGACTACTCTTTGCCTAGCGATTACTGTACTGTTTGATCTCCTGTGTATGACCTATGCTTGCTGACTATCCGTGTGTCTCCTCCTCGATTGTGAATCTGTATTTTGTATATATATTTCTTGGTTTATGTTGTGTTACTATTCTGGATCCAGGGTCTGTGTGCACACAATTCTATACACTGGATCTACTCTGCATAACTCCCTTTATGCAGAGAGGTCCTTGTATAAACCCTGATTTTCATACCTTTTTGTATGCTTATTGAATGTATCTACCTGTATTATTTGTTGCAGTGCATGTATGTGTGTAGAATACATTGCCTGCAAGTCAATGCTGATTGTTTCCATGCATGAGGTTAATGCACAGCATTACTTTATTTTCATTGAATAATAAATTCTTATTATTCCTTTACTCCTGGTTTTATCAGTCTTTTCCTAAACAGTGACATCTCTGCCTGGTTGCGGGTTTGTGCGTTGGTTTCTGTTTGCTCCAGCCGCGCACAAACTCCATGCAAAACGTGACACATGGGATGGAGAATTCAGCAATGGTTTTAATGAACTCTTGTACTCGTCTCCAGTAGTCTATAATAAGGGAGACAGACCACCATATATGGAGTATATCACCGGGGTGGTTTGCACATCTCCAGCACAAAGCTGACTGTGAGTTATGAATTTTGTTGAGGACGACTGGGGTGCAGTACCAACAAGACAGAATCTTAAAGTTGCATTCCTGCATTGTGACGTTAACCACTTAACATCTCAGTCGTTTTCAGCTTATGCATCCGAGCAATGTTCACCTCCCATTCATTAGCCTATAACTTTATCACTACTTATCACAATGAACTGATCTATATCTTGTTTTTCCGCCACCAATTAGGTTTTCTTTGGGGGGTACATTTTGCTAAGAGCCACTTTACTGTAAATGCATTTTAACAGGAAGAATAAGAAAAAAATGAAAAAATTCATTATTTGTCAGTTTTCGGCCATTATAGTTTTAAAATAATACATGCCCCCATAATTAAAACCCACGTATTGTAATTGCCCATTTGTCCCGGTTATTTCACCATTTAAATTATGTCCCTATCACAATGTATCGCGAAAATATTTTATTTGGAAATAAAAGAGCATTTTTTCCGTTTTGCATACATCACTATTTACAAGCTTATAAAAAAAAATAGTGAGAAATATTTCATCTTTACATAGATATTTAAAAAGTTTAGACCCTTAGGTAAATATTTATGTGTTTTTTTGTTTTTTTTTATTAAACATTTTATGTGGGCATTTTTGGGAGGGTGGGATATAAAAGTGGTTTATTTGGGGAAATATTTGTGTATTGTAATGTTCTTTTACATTTACTTGTAGTTTTACTTTTTGGCCACAAGATGGCAATCTCGAGTTTGTTTACATGACGTCACTCTAAGCGTACAATGTACGCTTAGAGGGACACAGCTTCAGAAAGAGCGAAGCTTCCGAGAGAAGCTGTCGCTTTTTCAGCGGGGGAGAGGAATCAGTGATCGGGCTCCATAGCCCGATACATTGATTCCGTGGCTACCGAATCCGCGGCCGGGAGTGCACGTGCACGCACGCGATCGGCCGCGGGAGCGCTCCTGTCCTCCTTGACGTTTTTATACGTCAAGGAGGACAAAGTGGTTAAGAGTGCTTTTGTGAGCTAAGTTGCAAACTTTCATCCAGCCCTCTCCATCAAAAGTTTTGTTTACAATTTTTTCCCATTTTTCCAAAAAGAGAAATGGGGGAAATGCATTACTAAGCAGTAAGTCTTGGTATAATTTGGATAAAAGATGACGTTGTGGGAGCGCATGCATGCACATGGATTCCAGAGGTGTGAAAGATCGGGTAAAGACCTCTTTTTGGGGGATAGAGGAGATGTAGCTACGTATCAGGAAATCTTTTAGTAGTAGGTCAGGATAAAGAAAATATCCTTTTAGGAAGTTGGGATGTTCTCCGGGAGGAAAATCACAACAAAATCTGAGAGCTGATAAAGGGCTCGGGACCGATGACAGGCCTGAAAGTTTGGATATATACTTAAATTGTTTGAAAATGGGAGCCAGAAGAGGGTGAGTATTCAGATCAATTAGTGTTGTCTTAGGTATACCTAACGTCTGTGTCCAAGGGAGCCATTTGAGAGGTATCTGAAAATTTTCATTTTCCAATGTGACCCAGTCCTTAGAGGTGGCATTGCAATGCCAGTCTACTTCCCTGGAGAGTATGGTAGCATGATAGTAACACGTCAAGTCAGGCAGGCCAAGACCTCCTTTTTGTTTGGGGTAAGTAAGTTTGTGTTGTTGTAATCTAGGGGGTTTGCCGACCCAGACAAAATCAACCAATAATTTCTGCATATCTTGTAACCATTTCCTTGGGAGCAGAATAGGGTCTGTCTGAAACACATAAAATATGTGGTAAGGCTGTCATTTTTAGGCTACCGGTAGCTATACGCCCGAACCAGGACAATGGCCTCTCTCTCCACTCCCTCAAATTGGCTTGTAGTTGGGTTAGTAACGGATGGAAATTAAGTTTAAAGAGATCTCCAATTTGTCTAGTGATCTGAATTCCCAAATAACGAACAGATGTTAAAGTCCAGGTGAAAGGAAAATTGTTCTTGCAAGCTTCCATCGTTCGTTCACCGAGTGAAACATTCATTGCTACTGATTTTTGGAAATTGATCTTCAGATTGGAGATCTCTCCAAAGAGCCCGAACTCCTGCAATAGGTTGGGAATAGAGATTAAGGGTTGTGTCGCATAAAAAATCACGTCATCCGCAAAAGCTGCCACTTTGTACTCTTTTGAACATATCTGTACTCCATGTATATTAGGATTACTACGAATGGTGTTTAAGAAGGAAAACAAAAGTTTGCTTTCTTAAAACAGAAAGAATTTGCGATAATTCAGGTTGGAGTGAGCTTGAGAAGTCTCCCAGTGCATCACTGCTGAATATATGCAAATTAACCATTGTTGCCCTTAGAAGCTTAACACACCTCCAGAACCGCTGGAATGCAATGATGTGTCAGCTTGTTCATTTGTTAATTTAAGAAAGCAAACTTTTGTTTTCCTTAGTATTTTAGTAATGGGGCTTTTAGGACCATTGTAGCCCCTCACACACTCCAATGAGTTCTGGTTCACCATGAGCTTGCTGGTTAGTCTGTACCTCTCCATGTTTAAGAAGGGATCCAGGGATAAGATGAAGATGAGTGGAGAGAGAGGGCACCACTGCCTCGTGCCATTATGTACAGAGAACAGATCAGACAGTGTGCAATTTACTTTCACCCTAGCATTGGGGTTACTGTATAAGAGGGAGATCCACCCCTTTCATGCTCTGGCCCAGACCAATCATATCAAGAAGAGCCATTATATCATCCCATGAAACACGATCAAAGGCCTCTTGGCATTGGTGGAGAGAAGGAGGCCCTCCACCGAATGCTGAGACAACCACCACTGTATATCCAGGGTTTTGATGGTGTTGTTCCTGGCTTCACGTCCAGGAACAAAACCAGTCTGGTCTTTGGAAATCAGATAGGGTACGTGTAATATCAAACGATTAGCTATGATCTAGGAAAAAAGTTTCAAATCGTTGTTCAAAAGCGAGATTGGTCGGTAGCCAGAGCAATCTTGGGGGTCTTTACCCTCCTTGTGGATCATATGAGCTTCTAGGAGTTCCATAGAATGCGTGTTATCTTTAGACACTGAGTTGAAAGCCCTAAGGAAATAGGGGGACAGCAATTCCTGAAATTTTTTGTAATATGGGATTGTTAAACAGTCAGGACCCAGACTTTTCCCGGCTGCCGTTTGCTTTAATGCAAAAATTAGTTCATCACCACTTATGCTATCCTCCATCTCCTGTAGTGCTTCTTCATTCAGCTTAGGGAGACTATTAGTTTGTAAAAAGGTCTCAATCATTGTTTTGGAGTCTGTCTGGGTGGGAGTCTTAGTATTTATATTGTAGAGATTGCTATAAAATTGTCGGAATCGCTCAGCAATCTCTTCAACACGTTGGGTGGTAGAGCTGTCAGATTTTTTGATTGTGTTTCCCTGAAGAGCCAACTTCTCTCTGTCTAAGGGTACAAGCCAGTAATTTACCTGGTTTATTGCCCTCTTCGTAAAACAGTTTCTTTCTGTACAGGAAGGCCCTTTCTACTTTCCTATTTAGGGTGACTAGAAAAGCCTGGCGTGCCAGTTTCAATCTTTGAGTATCTGTGAGAAGGAGTGAGCTCTTATGCTCTAATTCTAGAGATCATATTGTTTGAAATTGAAGATCCACCGAGGTCTCAAACTCCCTCTTTCTCTGAGACCCCAGTTGGACAAACATACCCCTAATTACTGGCTTATGAGCCTCCCAAAGGGTCATGGGTGTAAAATCATCTGTATCATTGAGCTGAAAATAGTCTCTCAGTGTCTGTTTCGCTTTGGCTTTGCTAAAATAATCTGAGAGGAGAGAGGGGTTCAATCTCCAGATCCATTGTTTGTGGTCATTTTGAATATTATGTAAGGTAATGGTGACAGGGGCATGGTCTGAGATTAGGTGATACCTATCTCTGCTGATATCAATCTGTGGAGGTCTCTCTGCATCAGGAAAATCGTGTCTATACGCGAATATTTGTTATGCAACGGAGAAAAATAGATGTAGTCTCGACCAGACGGATTCGCTAAACGCCAAGCATCTAGCAGTTGGAGGGAAATTAAAGATTTTTTAATCTGTGAAATAGACTGAAAGGAAAGTGAAGACTTTCCATTGGAAGTGTCTATTGCAGGTTCTAGAGGAGCATTCATGTCCTCACATATCAGGAAAGTACCTTCACAGAACCCCTTCAGTCTAAATAAAGTAGATTTCCAGAAATGTGCCTGCTTAGAGTTTGGTGAGTATACCGAGGCTAAAGTGTATAGATCTCTACCGATGTTTCCTTTGATGAAGAGAAACCTCCCCTCCACATCATGAATTTGATCAATCAGGCTGAAATTCAATCTCTTGTGAAGGAGGATTGATACCCCTTTGGTTTTTCCTACTGAAGCTGTCGCATGGAAAGCCTGCGTGTAAAATGTATCTCTTAAAGCGGGGATATGATTACGTTCGAAGTGGGTCTCCTGTATTATACCAATGTCAGAGTTCAAATTATGCAACTCTCGTAAAAGTGAATGTCTTTTGTTCGAGCTAATAAACCCTTTTAGATTATATGAGGTGACACGCAGGGATCCCATGTCGACAGTCAGAGTTGAGAGGACGAACAAAAACACTTGAAACCTCGACAAAACCAACCAGAGGGGGAGAATTCTATGCTTTTTCCAATGAGTATATGCCATAAGGGAGACGTCAACATATAGTTGTAAAACAACAAATGTTGTGAGATAAGTTAGCTCTTCTCCGTGAGACTCAACCAAACGTTCGCTAAGCGAAACACAAGGAAGAGGACTACAAAGTGGTTGAGCTTAGATAATAATCCCTGAGGGCACTAAAACAAATGAAAGTACCCTCACTAAGTATCTTGGGTAGAGATGGCCCGAACTGTTCGCCGGCGAACGGTTCCCGGCGAACTTCCGGTGGTTCTCGATCATGGAGAATCGCAAACTTTTCCGGAAGTTCGGTCCGCACCCATAATGCACCATTAGGGTCAACCTCGACCCTCTACATCACAGTCAGCAGGCACATTGTAGCCAATCAGGCTACACTCCCTCCTGGAGCCACCCCCCCCCTTATAAAAGGCAGGCACCGCCGGCCATTATACTCACTCATGTGCCTGCAGTAAATAGAAAAGGGACAGCTGCTGCAGACTCTCTCATAGGGAAAGATTAGTTAGGTTCTTGTAGGCTTATTAGCTTGCTCCTTGCTGATTCTAATTGCTAAAATAGCATCCCACAACAGCTCTTTTGAGAGCTAATCTTGTTCTTGTGATCTATTTTTTTTTTCTGTGTGTCCCACTGACTGTGTTGCATAAACACCCTTGATAATTCATACTGTGTGTGTGCCACTGCCAGGCCCAGTACATTCAGTGACTACCTGTGTGTGTGACAGGTGCACATTGTAATACCCATTACTGCATATACCTACCTACCTACCCGTTGTTCACAGTGCACCCACCTACCTACGTGAGCGCATGCAGTGTCACTTGCCTGTCCGCTACCTGTCTGTGTGACAGGTGCACATTGTAATACCCATCACTGCATATACCTGCCTGTTGTGTTCAGTGCACCCACCTACCTACGTGAGTGCACGCAGTGTGATATACCACTCCGTGCATACCTGTTAACTGCACCTGTGTGACTGCACATTGTATTAGTCAAGTCAGTGCATACCTTTCACTTCATCCCGCCCGATATGGACACAATGGACAAAACAGGCAGAGGTAGAGGCAGACCGAGAGGAACGCCACCCAGCAGGTCTGTGCGAGATCGTGTTGATGTGATTTCGTGCGGCCCTCAACCAACGTACAGTGCTCAGAAGAAGGCACGTCCCATCAACTCTTAAGATTGTCAGGACGTGGTTGACTACTTAACACAGAACACCTCATCTTCCACAGCCACCAGCGCTACTACAAGCACCACATCCGTTGCATTTGACACTTCGCAGGAGTTAATTGGTGGGGCATTAACTGATTCACAGCCATTATTGTTACAACCAGATGAAGGCGCTAAGCAAGTTACACCACCTCATATGTCTGAGTTAGGCGGCGACACTATGGACGTAACGTGTGAAGATGATGAAGTACCTGCTGTTGGTGCAGTTTTGGAGGTGTCTGAGGCAAGCGAAGCTGGGCAGAATGATTATGATGATGGCAATGATACGGATCCCACGTATGTTCCCAATAGAGGAGATGAACAGGGGGACAGTTCAGAGGGGGAGTCAGAGAGGAGTAGGAGGAGACGAGTTGTTGAAAGAAGCAGAGGGAGCTCGTCGTCAGAAACAGCTGGTGGCAGTGTCTGGCGCCATGTATCGCCACCTATGTACAGCCAGCCAACATGCCCTTTAACGTCAGCTGCTGATGCCACCATAGTGCCATCACCCAGGGGAGCTCAGCGGTTTGGAAATTTTTTAATGGGCCTGCCTCAGATTGAAGCAATGCCATCTGTTGTCTCTGCCTCCAAAAATTGAGCCGTGGAAAGGCCAACACTCATGTAGGGACAAGTGCCTTACGAAGGCACATGGAGAAAAGGCACAAACTGCAATGGGAAGAGCACCTGAGCAAAAGCAGCACACAAAAGAAAAGCTACCTTCCTTTTCCTCTTCCTCCTTCAGGTGCAGCATCTTCAGCCGCTTTCTCCCTTGCACCTTCACAGCCACCCTCCTCCACTCCGCCTCTGCCCTTGAGTGGTTCCTGCTCCTCTGCCCACAGCAGCCTGGTGTACGTGAAGGAAATCTTTGAACGGAAGAAGCCAATTTCTGCCAGTCACCCCCTTGCCCGGCATCTGACAGCTGGCGTGGCAGAACTGTTAGCTCGCCAGCTGTTACCATACAAGCTGGTGGACTGAGGCCTTCCGTAAATTTGTGGCCATTGGGACACCGCAGTGGAAGATGCCAGTCCGCAATTATTTCTCTAAAAAGGCGATACCCAAACTGTACCGTGAAGTTGAGAGGCAAGTGGTGTCATCTCTGGCACACAGCGTTGGGTCAAGGGTCAACCTGACCACGGAAGCCTGGTCTGCCAAGCCCGGTCAGGGCCGCTACATTACTTACACTGCCCATTGGGTCAACCTGGTGACCGATGGCAAGCAGGGAGTACGTGGCTGTGCAGCGGACCAACTTGTGACACCTCCACGGCTTGCAGGCAGGCCTCCTGCCACCTCCTCTCCTCCTGCTACATCCTCTTCGCTGTCGTCGTCCTCCTCCTCCTCGGCTGAGTGGCAGTTCAACTCTACTGGTGCTGCGATCTCCTCTCCAGCTACACAGCCCCAACTCTCCAGGGCCTATGCTGCATGCCAGGTACGACGGTGTCACGCCATCTTAGACATGTCTTGCCTCAAAGCGGAGAGTCACACTGGACCAGCTCTCCTGGCTGCTCTTAACAAACAGGTGGATCAGTGGTTGACCCCGCACCAACTGGAGATCGGCAACGTGGTGTATGACAACGGCAGCAATCTTCTTTCCGCTTTGAATTTGGGAAAGCTGACACATGTACCCTGCATTGGCACATGTGCTGAATCATTCAAAAATTTGTGTCAAAGTACCCAGGCTTAGAGGACGTCCTGAAGCAGGCCAAAAAATTGTGTGGGCATTTCAGGTGGTCTTACACGGCCATGGCAAGCTTTGCGGACATTCAGCGGAGAAACAACTTGCCGGTGAGATGCTTGATATGTGATAGCCCGACTCGCTGGAATTCGACCCTGGTCATGTTCTCTCGCCTGCTAGAACAGGAGAAAGCCATCACCCAGTACCTCTACAATTTCAGTAGAAGGACACAATCTGGGGAGATGGGGATGTTCTGGCCCCGGAACTGGAAACTGATGCGAAATGCATGCAGGCTTATGCGTTTGAGGAAGTGACAAACCTGGTGAGTCGCAGTGAAGGCACCATCAGCGACTTGATCCCGTACGCTTACTTCCTGGAGTGTGCCGTGCGTAGAGTGGTGGATCAAGCTGTGGAAGAGCGTGAAGAGGAACAGTTATGGCAAGAACAGTTGTGGGAGCAATTTACATTAGAATCAGCTGTTTCCTCAACACCTGCGGCAGCACAGAGGGGGGAGGAGGAGGAAGAGTACTGTTGGGAAGAGGAGTCAGACTCGGATGATGAGGAAGGTGTTTCTTTGGAGGAGGAGGCGGCGGCGGCAGAAGAACAACCGCAGCAGGCGTCGCAGGAGGCTTGTGCTGCTCGACGTTCCCGTGGTATTGTTCGTGGCTGGGGGGGGGGGGGGGGAGGGGGAGGACTTAACTGACATCACTGAGGAAGAGCAAGAGGAGATGGATAGTACGTCTGCATCCAACTTTGTGCAGATGTCGTCTTTCATGCTGTCCAGCCTGTTGAGGGACCCCCATATAAAAAAACTCAAGGGGAATGAGCTGTACTGGGTGGCCTCGCTACTAGACCCTCGGTATAGGCACGAAGTGGCAGACATGTTACCAACTCACCAGAAGGCAGAAAGGATGCAGCACATGCAGAACAAGCTGGCAACTATGCTTTACAATGCGTTTAAGGGTGATGTCACAGCACAACACAATAAAGGTACCACTGCCAGTAATCCTCCTCCCATGTCCATGCAGGCAAGGACAGGACGCTCTAGTGATCTCATGGTGATGTCGGACATGCGGACATTCTTTAGTCCAACGCCTTGACTTAGCGGTTCCGGATGCACCCTCCACCAACGCCTCGACCGGTAGGTAGCTGACTACCTGGCCTTAAGTGTGGATGTAGACACTGTGAGCAGCGATGAACCCTTGGACTACTCGGTGCGCAGTCTTGACCTGTGGCCAGAGCTGTCCCAATTTGCCATCCATCTTATGTCTTGCCCTGCCTCAAGCGTCCTGTCAGAAAGGACCTTCAGCGCAGCTGGAGGCATTGTCACTGAGAAGAGACGTCGTCTAAGTCACAAAAGTGTTCAGTACCTGACCTTTATCAAAATAAATGAGGCATGGATCCCGGAGGGCTACTGCCCGCCCGAAGACTAAGTCAGTCCCCACACACAGCATCTCTGCCTGCATGCCGTGTGACTGGCTGCCTGCCCTAAGACTAAGTCGCTCCCCACACAGCACCTCTGCCTGCAGGCCGCTTGACTGCCTTCTCCGCCACCACCAACAGGGTCCAGGACTCCAGGCGGATTCCTGATTTTTTAAGCTGCTGCTAGTAGCGGCCGCTATAATAATTTTTCGGTGCGTGTACATGCCTGCCTAATTTTTCTGGCTGCACTGCGGCTGCAACAACAAAACAAAAGGCATGTACATGTGCCCATTCCCCTTCGTGATCATTACCTTGCCGGGGTGAAGGGGGTTGCGTATCACAATGAAGCAATGACCGCCGGCTATATGAGTGTCTCAGGGGTGGCACACCAAAGATAATAAGGTTATTGCTTCATTGTGTAGAGACCAAATGAGATCAGTTGGACAGTCACTGTTGTCCTATCATTGAGCTACCACAGCCCGGCGACCATATGGGCTTGAAAACTGCCACGGCCTGCGCACCAGTCCAGCATGGCCGTCACTACGCAAACAGCTGTTTGCGATGCGTTACACGGTGAGTTTGGTGTGTCAGTACTCTAATGTACATGTGACGCAGTACTCTAATTACACTCCCTGATTGATGTATACACATGCTTACCAGCCCGCGTGCTAGGCTCCCTGCCGCTTCACGGCACAAGCGCAGCCTCCACCACAGTCCGCACACGTGCCTTGGGATCCCGGCATCAGCGATCCCCACCACAGCTGGGCCCGGATACGCCTCAGGGAAGCATCCAGTCTCCGGACCACAGAACAGCAGCCGGCCTCCCCGCCACAGGAGGGACCCCCAGGCAACCACCTGACAACCTGCAACAGCCGCGGCAGCAACCGCCCCAGCCGGCTAGGCCCCCCACGCGGCCTGCACTAAGAACCGAGAGGGCCCTCCATACTGGACTTTCCTCCGCAGCAAGCCCGCTTACACCCCCTGCGCACAGCATCCGAGGACACAACCACCGGTTGGACGCAGATGCAGTGGCCCCACACAAGTCGCTCTGGACGCTTATACATGCTTCAAGGAAGGGTAAGGCCTGTTTCTCCTTTCGTTCCACCATCATGTGCTGACCCCCTTCCTGGACCTGCTTGCTCTGTGCTGCTCCTGCTGTGGTACTCCTACTGTGCTGTTTGTGGCCAGCTTTGCTTGACCAGTTCTGCCCTCATCTGAGCCGCTGATTTGCAGGCTGATCCTTGCCCTGCTCCCACTGAACCTACTGGCCTACCCCTCTGCTGGGGAACCTATCTACCTGCTGCTCACTGCACTGCTCATAACCATATCGCACTGCTCACAACCGTATCGCACTGCTCATAAGATGGACGGTATTGCACTGCTCATGGGATAGACTGTATTGCACTGCCCAAGCGATGGACTGTATTGCACTGCTCAGGCAAGGGACTGTATTGCACTGCTCAATGGGATAGTCTGTATTGCACTGCTGTATTGCACCGCTCATGTGATGGACTGTATTGCACCGCTCACATGATGGACTGTATCGCACTGCTCATGTGGTGAACCGTATTAGCTATGCACTGCTCATAAGATGGACTGTATTGCACCGCTCACGTGACAGACCGTACTGCACGGCGCATGTGATAAACTGTCTTTAAACTGCTTTAAATTGCACTGTATGGACCTAGACCAAGCATGGGCAAACTTGGCCCTCCAGCTTTACGGAACTACAAGTCCCACAATGCATTGCAGGAGTCTGACAGCCACAGTCATGACTCATAAAGGCAAATGCATTGTGGGACCTGTAGTTCCATAACAGCTGGAGGGCCAAGTTTGCCCATGCCTGACCTAGACTGTCCCTGTGGAGGGCGACCCGGGGCAATGCAAGGCTCCTCCACCCCCCCGCAGGCACCCCACTCCCGCCATCGGCCACGCCCCTGCCCCCACACCACCACAAACGCACCACGTAGTCCAGGGAGCAACTTCTGCGGTGGGAACATCGCGGCCCACCACTCCCTGAGGCCAATCTCCTGCCAAACCAGGTCCAGAACTACATACAGCAAGTCCTGGCCCGGTGCAGGCTGGCGGCGAAGGGGCTGCCGAGCTGGGGCCCGTGTGAGCCTCAGGAAGAGGGGCTTGAGGTCAGCCATTCCCGCGGTACTCCTGGCAAATGTCCGCTCTCTCCCTAACAAACTGGACGAACTGTGTCTCCTCTGCGGCAGGTGGGAGCTCGGGAGGAACACCCCAGTACTCATGGAGACTTGGCTACATGAGATCATCCCGGAGAACGCCCTACAACTCCCAGGCTTCAGCCTCATACGGGGTGACCGCGACCCTTCCCTCTCTGGGAAGAAAAGAGGCGGTGGCATCTGCTTCTACGTCAGCTCCTCATGGTGCCCCACCCCACCAGTACTCGACAGGATGTGCTCCCCAGACCTAGAGCTTCTTCTCGTAAACTGCAGGCTACTCACCACGGGAGTTCTCCTATGTCCTTGTCGGAGTGTATATCCCCCCTGATGCCGACGCCAAATCTGCCCTGAATTCCCTCAGCGACACCATCTTGAAGTGGGAAATATCCCTCCCAGACTCGCTGTTCATAGTCATGGGGGACTTCAACAGGGCAAACCTTCGACATGAACTGCCAAGCTACCACCAGCATGTTGCCTGCCCAACCAGAGGCCCGAACACCCTCGATCATTGTTACACGCCACTGAAGAATGCCTACAAGGCTATCCCTGGGGCGGCACTTGGCTCCTCTGACCACTGCCTTGTTCATCTCATCCCCACCTACAGAAGGCTCCTGGAATCGGCAAAACCGGTCGTGAAGTCCTCCAAGGTGTGGACCAGCGAGGCCAAGCTCCACCTTCAAGCCTGCTTTGATTGCACAGACTGGGAATCCCTGGCAGCTCCAGACCTGGATGAGTGGGCGGACAACGTCACCTCTTTCATCAGCTTCTGCGAGGCCTCCTGCGTCCCAACCAAATCCTTCAAGGTCTACCCGAATAACAAACCGTGGTTCTCCAACAAGCTACGGCTACTGCGGAAACGCAAAGAGGCGGCACACAAGGCAGGAAACCAGGAGGAATTCAGGAAGGCGAGGAACGCTCTGAAGCGGGAGCTGAGAGCCGCAAAAGAGGAGTTTGCTAAATGGATGAAGCAGAACCTTCGCTCAAACAACTCACGAGCTGTATGGCAAGGGCTTAAAGCTGCCACCAACTACAAGCCTCCCCCGCAACATGCTACACCCAGCCCTGAATTAGCTGAAGAACTAAGCAAATTCTACCGCAGGTTTGAAAGGCAGAAAGAGCCTGGGGGGCACCCACCACCTCCTCCCCCCCACCCCCTGCGCACAGCGACCCAAGTGAGGACTCACTCTCTCTGGAAGTGAAGGAGGCAGACGTTCGGCACCTCCTGTCCACGCTAAATGCCAGGAAAGCATCGGGACCTGACAGCGTGTCCCTAGCCTGCCTCAAAACCTGTTCGGAGCAACTTGCCCCATCCTCTCTGCCATCTTCAGTAGGTCACTGACAGAGGGCAGAGTCCCGGCATGCTTCAAGAGGTCCACCATCATTCCAGTTCCCAAGAAACAAGGCATCTCCGACCTCAACAACTACAGGCCTGTAGCCCTGACGTCCGTCATCATGAAGTCCCTAGAGAGAGTGGTCTTATCCACCCTCAAGCTATCCACCTTGCCCCTACTAGACCCACTCCAGTTCGCCTACAGGGCAAATAGGTCCACTGATGATGCTCTAAACATCTGTTTGGAATACATCTACAACCATCTAGACAGGAGGGATGCGTATGCCAGAGTACTGCTACTAGACTTTAGCTCGGCATTTAACACCATATGCCCACGCTCCCTCCAGAAGGTCCTGACCACACTGGGGGGCCAATCCACCCTACGGCTATGGATCAATGACTTTCTCACTAACAGATCCCAAGTTGTCAGGCTGGGGGACATCTACTCACGAGAAGAGATAAACACAGGGGCACCCCAGGGCTGCGTCCTGTCCCCACTGCTCTTCTCCCTTTACACAAATGATTGCAGATCCTCGGCAGACTCTGTCAAAGTCATAAAATTTGCGGATGACACCACCATTGTTGGCCTCGTCACCAAGGACAACATCCGGGAGTACCAGCAGCAGGTGGAAAGACTATGCCACTGGTGTAAAGAGAACAGCCTTGTGCTCAACACGGCCAAAACCATCAAACTTATTAATTGACTTTAGGAAGTCGGCACCTTCCCCACCTCCCATCTACATCGATGGCACCGAGGTGGCCAGAGTGCCCTGCGCTCGCCTGCTGGGCACCACCATCTCCAGCGATCTCAGTTGGAGAGTCAATATCATGTCAACCCAACGGAAAGCTCAGCAGAGACTCTTCTTCCTCCAACTGCAGAAGTTCGGCATGGCTCAGGAGATTCTAACATGCTTTTACACTGCCACCATTGAATCGATCCTCTGCTCCGCCATCTTGGTCTGGTATGTGGGAGTCACCGTCAGCGACAGGCACAAATTACAGAGGATCATTAAGGTCAGCGGAGAGGATCATTGGGAGACCTCTGCCCCCACTTGACCACCTGTATAACGCAAGACTGCGAGCCAGGGCATTGAGGATTGCAAGTGACCCCTCTCACCCAGGCCACTGTTTTTTCACCCCACTTCCACTGGGTCGGAGACTTCGGGCCATCCCCACCAAGACCACCAGACCTCTTTCTTCCCCATGGCCGTTAGCCTCCTGAACTCCCTTAACATTCTACCACCCTCTATCAGCGCCCTACCACCTGCATAGGCGCGGCAGACTTCGGCTGTGTATATCTAATTGTTGATTGTATATTCGTGTATGCCTATATTTGAGTACTGTCATTCTAACGTTTTTCCTGCCTTTCTTCTATGTACTGCTCCATTGTGCCAAACCCAATTCCGGGCTTGACCCAGTCATGCTTGGCGAAATAAAATTGATTCTGATTCTTAAAGCACTTTAGGCCTGCAATTTAGCATTCAATGCGATTACTGCCCTTAAAACGCTGCTTTGCGTCCAATCCAGATTTTTCCCCAGGACTTTTGGCGTGTATCCCACTCCGCCATGCCCCCTCCATGTGTTAGACCCCTTGAAACATCTTTTCCATCACTTTGGTGGCCAGCATACATTTTTATAGTTTTCAAAGTTCGCCTCCCAATTGAAGTCTGTTGCGGTTCGCAAACGTTCGCGCGAACCGAACTTTCGCGGGAGGTTTTCGAACCTAAAGTCGGAGGTTCGGCCATCTCTAATCTTGGGATAAAGGTGGGACCCTGAGCGGCGGACCCCCCCTCACTAACAGTGTGGAGAAAGGACCACTTACACAGGAGGCCCAGGTGGGGAAATTAACCTGTCCAACAAACACGAGACAGCGGGCCAATTTGAGAGAGTCTGGTGATTGTGCCCACTAGGCTATTGGGAATGTAACTATACCAGTAGGTGTCAGCATGCTCTCTTGGCTCCTGTCAATGCAGGCAATATATTAATAATAAAAGCTGTACTAGGCGGACAGGGGAAGTCTAGAAATCATCAAGGGAGTTTAAGTTAGTCCTGGTAACTTGCATTAAATGGAAATGGGTGAATCACAACCGTGCTATGTCTAAAGAGAGCAAATCTGCAGTCACTAGCCCTCTACATAAGTAGCATGATAAAGGGGAGAAGGGAGGAAAGGGAGAAGGAATGGGGTGGGGGGTGGGGGGGGAGGGTAAATGCAGAGGAGAGAGTGCAGGGTACGAAAGAAGGGACAGGGAAGCAGGGAAGGGAAGGAAGGGGTGGAGGGTTGCAGAAGGATGCTGCAATGGAGGAGAAAGCACATGTGTCATTTCTGGCATAGGGACATCAGGACTGTCACATTGTAATCACTAAGTCAGGAAGGTAAAGGATTGTCTGTCATGCTCACCAGCAGGCATTCTGTCTGGCGAGGCTTAGCTTCGTGCAGATGAACTCCCAAAGATGCAGACGCCCAGGATTTGATGCAAAGTGATGTTTTATTTACAGTGAAGATATGTACATGAAAACGTTCAGAGTAGATTCCAGACAGTTCAGGAACAAGCATGCGACATTATGCTCATGAAGCAGCTTTGCAGGAATATTTACCCAGACAGTGTTAATAAGTTCAAGTCCACAAGCAGGTATGTAGATATTCATCCAGAATACAGCATACAGGACAAGAGCAAACACACGGGTTATAACTCCAAGAAGTCATGCAGGACTGCAGCAAACAGACAGATTATAATTTCCAAGGACTCAGGCAAGACAGGAACAAGAACTGAGGCTGCACAAGCAGGGAGGACAAACAATGTGACAGCAAAGGCTGCTGGGAAGTCTGGATCTTAAGTACTCCGCTAACAAGGCCCTCACCTTGCAGGTGTTCAGACACTCCCATGTAATCTCACTGCAGCAAGACTGAGCCAAATGCAAAGCCAGTCCATAACTGCAGTGAGAAACAGAACTGGGAATCCTCACAGACTTGCATACAATTCCATTGCAGTAATGTGCAGACTGAAAGCAATGCAAAGTCAGCCCATCACTGCAATGACAGGCAGAACTGGAGATCCTTACATTACCCCCCCCCTCCCTTTAAAGGCACACTCCGGATGCCTACCAAACACAAGGAGAAACAGAAACATCCTAAAACTAGACACGCGTTCAAACACCACAATATCAGGATCATTTCTGCCAAAGCTATGCCCTATCGGACCGGAACCTTCAGAGCAGTGCCCATCTAAACCGAGACCTACAGAGCAATACCCAGCTAAACCGAAACCTTCAAAGCAATGCCCAGTTAAACCGGAACCTTCAGAGCGATGCCCATCTAAACCGAAACCTTCAGAGCAACACCCAACTGAACCGAAACCTTCAGAGCAATACCCAGCAGAACCGAAACCTTCAGAGCAATACCCAGCAGAACCGAAACCTTCAGAGCAATGCACACTGCTAACTTGACCTACAGAGCCAAGTCCTACTTTCTCTGAAATCTCTAGAAACCCCACAGAGTCATCCAGAGTTCCCAGTGTAATGGAGGATTCCTCAGACATTCCATTCGGTCCACCAAGGCCTATGGAAGTACCTAAAGAGGTAAAACCTGATTTGCAAGACATGGCAACTGTGTCTGAGCAAGACAGGACAGTAGCAGTGTCAGAGCATGCTGGGACATGAGCAACTGCTGGGCATGCCGGCTTTAGAGCAACATCTGGGCCTGTTGAAGTGCAGACAGCGACTGGGCATGCTAAGACAAGGGCAACATCTGGGCATGCTGGAGCGCAGGCAGCGACTGGGCATGCTGACACAAGGGCAACATCTGGGCATGCTGGAGCGGAGGCATCAGGGCAAGCTATGACATGACTGATACCTGAAGTACACAGAGTGTTAGACAAATTGTCACAATTGGAGAACTCAAAAAGAGATTGTTCACCTTCCACAAGTTCTGCAGACATCAAATCAATAACTGACTCAACATTGGACTGGAACCTGCTGGACTGGGACCTGCTGGACTGGGAACTGCTAGACTGTTCATGCAAAACATTTCCATTCATAACATCAGACACAATTTCATTCTCCAACTTGGAAACATCAAAAGGTAAAGTCCCATGCTCTTTGTATGTGGCACAAGCTGATACCAACTCAGCCTTCACTGACTCTGACACAGTGTTGATACCTTCAGAAATGGTATGCACAGGTACGGGCCCAGTGACTGTATGTACTGGTATAGTGCATTCTGAGACCGGCACAATCATTCCTCGGATTGGCTCTGACTCACACCTGGTGCACTCAAACTCAGTACTAGCTGGTATAGGTTCAGACTTGAGAAATTCAGAGACATGTTCTATTTTACCTTCCAGATCAGAGTTTACAAGAGATTCAAAAATTACGATATCCCTGGAAGGGACACACTTAGTTTAGCACAGACTGGCCCTGGCACAATTGCAGATTCAAAACTGAGCGACATTAATTCATGATTACACATAAATATAGGCTCTGTGTTTGTACCTTTTAACATAGCATTCACCTGCTCTGGCTCGGTACATGTGCTCACAGTCTGGGTACAAACTGGCCCTTGCATAATTGCAGATTCAAAACTGGACAACATGAATTCATGATTAAGCATAAGTATACGTTCTGTGTTTGCACCCTTAAGGTGGCCACACACCATACAATTTTTTAAATATCTGTTCAATTTAAGAATTGCAATCAATTTTTCTGACTGATTGTAACATTTCAAAAATATGACCAATGTACCACACACCTATGTTCAATCTTTCCCCAATTATGATAAAACTGATTGGAAACTCTGACAAAATTGCTAGGATGTGTATATTAATAAATTGACAATCTAACACACACCATACAATCTTTAAAAAAATTGAAGAGAAATATCTGGCATTCCGGATCGATTTAAATCGAACAAAACGGGAAATCCGATCATATTTTTCAGTCGAATGAAAAAAAATCTTTCGATATTTTCGGGAGATACGATCGTTTTTATCGAATTGCTGGAAAATCGGATAATTTTATTGTATGGTGTGTGGCCACCTTTAGACATAACATTCACCTGCTCTGGCTGGTTCTCCTTAACGAGCAGCACTGGCTTGGCACATGTGCTCACAGTCTGGGTACAAACTGGCCCTTGTACTGACACAAGTTCAAAAACAGACACATTTTTTATCAGAGTTCATATTAGAAACTTGGCATAAACTTTGATCAGGCTGTGAAGTATCGGCCAGTTCAGACTGGCAGAACTGTGACTGGACAAAGTTCAACTGGGCAGATGTGGCAGAGAAAGTTTGTGACGCTGCAGACAGAGTAGAACTTAAAGTATCATGAGACTGGTACTCTGTTGCAGTACATAGTGAGTCTGTAGTCAGGGAAACAAGATGCTGGGTTTCCACAACAGCAGAACTAGCAGACAAAGTCTCTGGTGTAGACAGATTGGCAGATAAAGGTTGTGTATTGCAGAGTCCAACACTTGGGTACTAGAGGCAGATGAAGCAGTAGGTAACTTATATGATTTTCCAGAGCTCCACCATGAAAAGAAACGGTCACATGGATGCATAGAACCCCTTAAACTGTAAACACTTGGAACAGCAAGAACATGGAACATGTGAAGCGCAAACCGGCTGAAACGCTGAGGCTGAGAATTGCTTGATGTAATGGTTGTCAAGGGTAACGGAGCTATGGAAACTGAAGCGTTTTTTATTTCAGAACTGTAGTCCGGATCAGAGTGAAGCAGATGCATAGTAACAGAGCCCATTTCCTTAGATGA